>NW_020292062.1:0-239215 GCF_003184925.1 Aspergillus vadensis CBS 113365 | reverse complement strand
TTTTTTTTTTTTTTTTTTTTCTTTACCGTTTTCTTATGGCCTGGAGCTTGTGGTGTTGTGTCCGGGGCAAAGTTCCGTTCGATAACGGAATTGGATTCAGTAAATCGGTATGCTAACGAGAACAACATCAGGGCATGGCAGGGAGCAAGACTAACGATTTCGAAACGAGTTGGGCGGAGCTATCTACTTCGCTTAAAAAGATTCACACCAAAGATGCGTCGGCTTTGTCGTTCGAGGAGATATATCGCAAGTCCTACAACATCGTCCTGGGAATGCGTGGAACGGAACTGTACGAACGGATTCAACAACTGGAACGTGAATGGTTAGATACCGAAGTCCACAAGTTGGTGATCGGGGCCATCTCGCCGAGCCTGCTGCTGGCGAAGCAGTTGGTAGATGCGCAAGACCAAGCCAATGAGAGGCGAGATGCGGGGGAGAGATTTCTGGCAGTGCTCAAGGAAGCTTGGGAGGATCATCAGCTATGTATGAAGATGATCACGGATGTTCTTATGTATATGGTAAGTGTACCATCCTCCTTCATCTGCACTGAATCCGCGTTAACTGAAGGATAATCTCATCCATCAGGACCGTGTTATGTCGACGGACCACCGAAAGCCATCCATTTATGTGGCATCAATGGCGTTATTTCGAGATCATGTGCTTCGCGCTCCCATTCGATCGGACACCACGACGAGCGTATACGATGTATTGGAGTCGACTGTGCTGTTCATGCTACAACTGGAACGGTCTGGGCATATAATCGACAGGCCTTTGATCAGACACTGCGTGTATATGCTGGAGGGGCTTTACGAGACTATTACAGAGGAGGAGTCATCGAGATTGTATCTCACTGTCTTTGAGCCGGCATTCTTGGAAGCCAGCAAGAAATTCTACCAGGCTGAGGGTCGGCGATTGCTGGAGACCGGTGATGCTGCAACCTTTTGCAAGGTCGCCACAGAGCGTCTCTCGGAAGAGACTGAAAGGTGTATTGACACGCTGTCATCACTCTCAAAGACGAAGATCAAAGATGTCCTCGATAGTGAACTGATAAAGAACAACATCGCCGAGGTGGTCAATCTCGAGGGTACCGGTGTTAGAACCATGCTGGACAATGATCGCATTGATAATCTACGAAGCGTTTACGTGCTCAGCGCAAGAGTCGACAGCAAGAAGACCCCTCTGACTACTGCCGTGCAGAGGCGGATCGTCGAGATGGGCAAGGAAATTAATGCCTCTGCAATTGCATCGCAAGTCTCGGCCACTGCTGCAGGTAAGAAGCCGGAACCTGGTGGAAAGAAGCCAGCAGAGAAACCCGTGAACCAGCAGACGGTGGCTGCCATCAAATGGGTGGACGATATCCTGCGTCTGAAGCAGAAGTTCGACAATATCTGGGAGAATGCATTCGAGTCTGATCAAGTCCTGCAGAGCGCGATAACCAGCAGCTTCTCTGAGTTCATCAATTTGTCGCAAGGTGGAGACTCGCGCAGTTCCGAATACCTCTCTCTTTTCTTCGACGAGAACCTGAAGAAGGGCATCAAGGGCAAGACAGATTCCGAGATTGATACTTTGCTGGACAACGGTATCACACTGCTGCGTTACATCAAAGACAAGGACATGTTCGAGGCATACTACAAGAAACATCTCTCCCGTCGTCTGCTGATGAAGCGCTCCGTGAGCATGGATGCTGAGCGACAGATGATCTCGAAGATGAAGATGGAAGTGGGCAATCAATTCACACAGCGCCTGGAGTCTATGTTCAAGGACATGACCATCTCTGAGGATCTGACGTCGAGCTACAAGGAACACATGCGACAGTCCAGCGACCCCGACCAAAAGCGGATTGAACTGGACATCAACGTGCTCACCAGTACGATGTGGCCCATGGAGATCATGTCCAACGCGAGAAATGACGAGGTTCAACTACCCCCTATCCTTCCCAAGGAAGTCGACAGCGTGAAGCAAAGCTTCGAACAGTTCTACCTTGGCAAGCACAATGGCCGCAAGCTGTCGTGGCAAGCCAGCATGGGCACGGCCGATATCCGCGCAACCTTCCAGCGGGCCAATGGCAAGGTCCAGCGACACGAACTCAATGTCTCTACTTACGCTATGATCATTCTACTGCTGTTCAACGATGTGCCCGCGGGCGAGTCTCTGACCTACACCGAGATCCAAGAACGCACTCGTATCCCTGACCACGATCTCATCCGAAACTTGCAATCCTTGGCCGTCGCACCCAAGACCCGTGTCCTGAAGAAAGATCCCATGAGCAAGGACGTCAAGCCCACAGACAAGTTCGTCTTCAACAACGAGTTCCAGAGTCCTTTCATGAAGGTCCGGATCGGCGTTGTCAGCGGCAGTGCCAACAAGGTCGAGAACCAAGACCAGCGCAAGGAGACGGAGAAGAAGATGAGTGAGGAGCGCGGAGCCAGCATCGAGGCTGCCATTGTCAGAATCATGAAGTATGCACCCTCCTTATACATGCTAGCGACCCACCACTAACAAAGTCACAGACAACGAAAAACACTAATTCACTCGCAACTCATGACCGAGGTGCTCTCTCAGTTATCTGCACGATTTGTCCCAGACGTCAACATGATCAAAAAGCGCATCGAGAGCTTGATTGATCGCGAGTATCTCGAGCGAGTTGAAGAGGATCCACCTACATACGGATATGTGGCGTAGCCAATACTACCCTCTGCTGGTTTTCTCTTGAATTTCACGGTTGTTTTCTTTTGTTTCATCGGTGGCGTTGAGCGTACTGAACATGAATGGTCTTGGACTTGAGCGGCGATGGCGCACGGTATGGACACGGAATGAAAGCGTTTCAGCCTACATAGATGTTGGTTGTTTTATTGACTTGATGCGGATGTTTACAAGGGTGGGTGGGTGGTGCATCAGGACGAGCGAAGCTATATGCAGTGATGAGTGATGCATTGATGATTGAAACTGAGACTGTGCAGCGCTCAAACTACTCACAAACGTAAACAAGCGTAGCATCCACCCCATCAGATAGTAAAAAGAAAACAGACGGTATATGTACTATGCAAAGGTATAATCCCCCACCCCAACGCCTCAAATGCAATCCCCCCATTCCCCCTCCCCCAAAAATCAACCCTACAAAACCTCAACCTCCCCCCTCCCCCAAGCCCCCCTAACCCCCTCCCACCTAACCGCCCAAACCTCCCCCATCCTCAACACCGTCCCCTCAACCTCCACCTCAACCCCATCCCCAGGAGGCACCACAACCCTAACCTCCTCAACAAGACACCTCACAAACACAACCTCCTTCCCATCCGGTCCCTGAACCATACTAGTCCCGCCCGCATTATCATCCAACCTCCTCAACTGCGGAGGGAAAGAATTCAAAAACGACGCTCCATAATGACCCGCCAGTAGCGTCTGATGCGCATGCAGAAAGGTTACTTCCTCCTTCGACAACGGAGATATATCATCTTCTGTACCGTCGTCTGTGAACGTTGGTGGCTCGGGGATAGAGTCCTCGGGTCTGGAGGAATCGGTCTGCGATTGTTGCGATTGAGGTTGTTGTGTGGGACGGGAGATGAGAAGTAGGTAGTGCATGCTATGCGCTGTGAGTTTCGAGAGCCGTTGGCGGAGGAGAGAGCGGATTAGGTATTGGGTTCGGGAAAGGTCGGATTGGAGGATCGAGAGGGTGAGGTTGCTTGTTGCTGCGGAGGAGGTTTGGTGGTGTGTTATTGGGTCGGTGGAGGAGGCGGCGAGGTCTTCGATGGATTCGATCTTTAGTTTGGTTTGTATGTGTTAGCTGGTTGGTGTATGGGGGAAGGAGGAATATGGGGTAGGGAAAGATGGGTTGAGGGGATACCTGTCGTCTGACGCGCTCCATCATGCGCTCCATTAAGGATGTCGGCCATGGGAGGAGCTCGGCGACGGCGCGCTCGGCGACCCAGAAGCGCGTGAGTAATTGGTGGTCGAGGGCGGTGGATTCCGGAGTGGATGTGTCTGCCGTGCGGTCGACGGAGGCGAGGATGTCGTCGATGTCCATTGTCAATTGAGCAATGTTCTGTGGTTTTGGTTTTGGTGGTGGTGATGGATGGTGAGGGGAAGATTTGCGGCGGAGGAGCGCGATGGACGGAATGGGTGGGTTGTGGGTAGCGGAGCGGAGGTGCGACAGGCCGCGATTTCATTGGGTCCGCTGCGGAGGTACATCGCTGCCACTGCTTTGCCTACAATTACTTGTAATTCCTCTACAAGGTGTTTACGGGGTGTAGCCACGTATTTTTGAAAGTTCATCTCATCATTGTCCAACATAGGAAATTAGTCCTTTAACCTCCAGTCCCCCCATACATTATAGTCGGGCCAGTAGCCGACCAGGTTCGTGGTTTATGTATGTACACCTGCACGAACATTCTCTTCGCAGGCAAGCTCTGGCTTCTTCATGCCAAATCTTGTCTTCCAATAGCGAGCGTGCATGTCAAGATTATCTCCTGATTGAGCCGTATGTCGATATGTACTGTGTGGACGGCATGTAGCGTGGCACTCCCGTAGCTTTATACAGGAGCTCGGGGTGGATGATTAAACGACGGTAGAGAGTAATAGGAAATTAGTCGCAGAAAGAAATGCCAGCTGGCGAGGTATCATAAGTCGATCACGAATGTGTCGAAGATCAAGGTGGTCGTCAAAAACATAGGAAATAAAATCCGAAGGGAGTGGTCGGATGGCAAGAAAACGGGGTCGAACTCGGTCGAAAGGTGAGGTGCAGGTCGCGAGAAGCAATAAGTCGTCTTCAAATCGTAAAGCAAAAGGTACTCCAGTAAGTCAAACCAATCGTCGTCAGAATGGCCGTCTGATAACCGCACCAACCCCAATTGATAGGAAAGAAACCCAAGCAAACGAATGGTGTGGATGCAGTGAGACAGTTGACGCCACTGCTATCCCAATGCAAAACGCTCTGACGCCAATACCCAGAAACTCGCTAGGAGCAATTGACCCGCAGTGGCCAAACTGTATC
Source organism: Aspergillus vadensis CBS 113365 (assembly GCF_003184925.1). Taxonomy (NCBI): domain Eukaryota; kingdom Fungi; phylum Ascomycota; class Eurotiomycetes; order Eurotiales; family Aspergillaceae; genus Aspergillus; species Aspergillus vadensis. The sequence continues at coordinate 234,228 of NW_020292062.1, read as the reverse complement.
TGAATGTCGAACGACAGGTAAAAGAAATCCAAAGGAAGGCCCGTAAGGTGGTAGCAATTGGCAGCACATCATGATACCCATAAATCACGGCGTGTGCCAGGTACATTTAAGGAAATGTTCCAGCTCAGTAGGAAAGCATGCGTCGGCCGGAGAAGCGTCCAGATGCTGGACTCTCAGCGAATGGGGACCCGAGGAACCGGTTGCGGTCACCAGCGTTATTGCGACACCTCCCCGTGGGACTGTCTTCCATCTGAGGAGAGTGCTGACCAAAGGCAAACGTCTGCGCTCGGTTGAGCTTGGACCTCTGCTTGACCTTCCCGAGGCCACGCTCGCAGGCAAACTCGTGTTCCTTGGCGCTCATCTCAACATAATTTTGTGGATAGCACAAGGTCCGGTGTTCCGCAAAGAATGCGCTGTAGCCACCCTCCAGAATGTACATGTCGGGATAGCTAAGGTGCGGATATTGGTCCACGTTATAGGCACGATCCTTATGGCGGATATACTTCGCCATGATCGGGGCCCGATGGGCGGAATATTCACAATGAAAGACCAAGGCCGTCCGCGGCTTTGGGCTTGCGAAGAGTTCGGCGGCCAGAAAGTCCTTGTCGTTATAGTTGACGGCTCCGGTGATGTGCCCGCCCTCGTACTCATACTCGAAGCGGCAGTCGACGACCATGATGTTATCGAAACGATCATTGTACTTGCCATCCAGGAGCTCCACGAGGATACTCTTATCGATGCGAGGCAGTGTATCGGCCTGGTCCTCAGAAAAGGTGTGAGGGAGCTGCAGGCTCGGGGTTCCTTCAATGTCGGGGATCGACGGAAGTGGTGCATTTGTAGTATAGTTAGCCTCTTTATCGACAACAATATCCTCCGGGTGCTCAAACATGCTCAGCGAGCGTCGGCACTGCTTCCGAGGGCGCGTCATCGGGTGGGAATTTTTGCGGATCGAAGCCGCCGTGGGCGAGCCATTGCCGCGGACATGGCTCCCACTGCTTCCAAGTTGGGGTCTCAGTCGGGGATTGATCAGGATTCCGCTGGAGTGGCGACTCAATGATGGCCGTTCCCGCTGTGGTGACTCGTTGAACATGTCCTCCAGTGATGCAGATGCGCTCAGCGATGTTTTCCCTCCTTTGCTCTGGAACTTGAATGGTGGTGCCTGGCTCTCCGGGGCGGGTTTGGTCATGCCCAGCTGAAAGGTCTGGGCTTTGCTCCTGGCTAAACTTGGCCGCAAGAAGGTCGGACGTCTTCTCCTACAGACACAAATGTAATTAGATCCACATCGCCCAAAATCACGTCCAAGCACTTCTCTCTTACTCTTGCAGGCTATCCTTTTGCTGGACGAGCGGCGATTCCTCGAGTGGGCTAGCGGCGGCAGACATCATCGGAGTATCCATTGTAGCCAGGCTAGGCGAGTCAAGTTCGGCTTCATTCAGAAGGCCGAATGCCGGCTTATGCGGTAACGGGGACATTTCCATGATATCCATGGCCGGAGCAGGCGAGGACGCGGGTAGTGGAGGTGTGGTCATAGACTCTGCTCTACAGTTAAGCAATCCACCCTCATATGACCTCAAATGGGAGTCTTCTTACCACACCGGTTACTATTCCCGAGTAGACTCGCAGTGAACAAAGACCGCCGGGGCGTAGTCAGCTGCGGACTAATTTTGGGTGTTAGTGAATCCCTTCATGGCTGAACCAGACATTCGGAACAAAGACCCGAACCCAACGGCAGAACAAACCTTTGATCAATGTGAAAATTTTGAGACAGATCCGCGGCGAGGCTAGCCGTGGGAGACGAGCCTCGAACGGGTTTCACATTAAAATAGTCCCCATGGCCTTTCTTCATGGAGAGGTCTTTGAAGTTGAAATTCTTGTGGCCCAGTCCACGCATTGGACTGAAAGAAGTATAGGAAGTCGGTGCATCTGCACGAAAGCAATGCCCGAACATCACCGAGGGGGGCTGCATGGCAGCCAACGGGGACGAATGTTCCATTCTTGCCGGAGAATGGTAGTCTTCCGCTCTCTCTGGTATTCCACGCCCAAAAAAGTCGACGACCAAGCGAAGTAATAGCTAGTAGCCAAGAAACAGACGACAGATACGGTGCGGACTATATCTATCCGGCATACACTACACGGCAGATGTGGTACAATCGTAGTCGTCGTAGTCTATCCAGCTCCTTGCACTCCTCCTAGTATATCCCGACTTGTCTCAGATCCCGAACCTTCGCAGAATGTAATGACGGCTTCGAGAAGTCTTTAACTGACCAGTCCGAAACCGCACTACTCGGTGACGAAGCCGTCGGTTTAGAGTGACATAGCTGGGGTGTCCAGTGGGGGATCAAGGTGATTTCGGGAAGGGTACGGGTTGGAATAGGAAGCAGGTCGGACGGGCAAGATGGCTAGAGAGAGAACCGCAGACCAGATCAGCAAAGGCACACCCTCACAGCGAAGAATTAGGGGGACGGGATGGTTGCAGATAGGCCATAGATATGGTACGCTAATGCAGTCGGGGGAAAGTTACCGAAGAGAAGAGGACTGAATGCGGGACTGGGCCTGGGCGAAGCTCACACGACGGAGCATGGGAATGAAGAGCAGGGGAAAGAAGCTCTTAAGAAGAAGGTGGAGAGCAGACGTTTAAGAGCTAGCTAGGGAGAGAGAAAGAAGGAAGAGAAAGAAAAAAGGTCTGGAGAAAGTGAAGCTGAAGGGATGCCCTTGTTGCAATGGCAACGCAAAAGTGGGGAGGGATCTCCAGATGCTCTGCGCAGAGCTTAAGCGACGATGGGTTAGGCTGTGTCAGAAAACCAATGTCGAACCGGTTTGGTCCATGACCGCATTAAAGGATTTGACCCTTCAGAAAAAAAACCCAGGCAAGACACCGCCTGCTCTTTTGCTTGGTTGCTTGGTTGCTGGTTGCTGGTTGTCTCTGCAAGGCCTGGCTAGTTTCCTATTGAGGAGTAGATTGACTCTTCATTCTTGGAGAAGGGATTGATTGATTTCTTTCTGTTCTGGTTTGGCCGGAGAATAGAAGCGACTGACTACTATGTTACTTGCTCCTAACTAAATTATCTGGTATTCCCGAATAGCCGCCCTAGTATCCAAATCGTACTTACTGAGTAGATTTCCCTCTCTTTCTCTTCAACTTTATTTCCCTCTTTTTTTTTTAACTCCTCTTCGGGCGCATATTGAATTTTGCAGTGACAGCTGTAGGTACCTTCCAACATACATACATTAGATACGCATACCAAGGAAGATTTATTTCCTTGTTCGGGAAAGGAGAGGTACCAATACCATACAGTTATGTACGTTGTATGTATATGTAGTATGGGTATGGGTATGGGTATGTGTATGTATGTATGTACTGAGTATAGAAGTTGTCGAGTGACCTTCCAGAGTCAGGCATAGTCATCTCCAGAGTAAGTAGGTACCCGGACTGGGACTAGTCCAGCCAGGCTAGGGCTCTGGGCGCCCCTCGTTGCCGGGACTCCCTTGCCGCCAGCACCAGCGCTAGCCGCTGCTCAGCAACCCCCCGCCTATCAGCGTCCTTACTGCCTCACCCGCTCACTATCGTCTTAGTAGTCCTCTACCAATCTCGGCGGGCTGGCTGAAAAAAATGGTCCTTGATGGATCGTGCCTGTCTCACGGAACAAGTGAGAGAGAGGAGAAAGAGGGTACCGGAGTACTGTTCTTTCGGCCTTCTTTTCTTTCCATTACTAACTCAACTGCGGAGGCAAATTATGGGTCCCCCTCTTTGTATTTCGTTTTTTGACAGGTTTCACCTATGTAACAAACCCGCCGAATATTGCTGTAGAAACCGTTGGTTCCAAATTTGCTTTTTTCCTTTTTCCTTTCATTTTTCGCTCTGCATAGTACAGCGAGGTATTACTTCGGGACACAAGACAAGACTCAATTTCTCTGCTAAGCGCCGTGTCAGTTCTCTTTCCGACCAAGGCTGACTATTACCTAGTAGTATTCGATGGTTCATTCCTCCAATTATAATCCTGGCTTAGACTCACTCCCTGGCTAGGTCAATCAATTAATTTAGGTCCAGCTCAATGCCTCCGACGGAAATAGATGGACGAACTAACACCCACTTGGGAAAGTCCTAGGTCGTGGTAGGTATGGGTAGGTAATTAGGCATGCGATCACCCCAGGCATCTTTTCAAACTATCTACCTAGTATGGAGTACACTGTCCTGGGATGATATTTTTTTTCGGCCGATCGACCAGTCAACGCAGCAAGTGGACGGGATAAAAATCTGAAATCCGATCAATAATATTATCTTCCCGTGTGTGCCGTTCGATTTTTTCTGCGTTCGACTCTATACATCATTCCCGAGAACCAAAAAGAGAGATCGAGTCTAATAGAATCTCCACTTGGGCTCCACTGAGTCGGAAAAAAGAGCTTGTCCGGTATCATTTCTCAGGAACGGGGTTTCCATGGTATAATTGCGAACCTTGACTAGCAAGTAGAGCTGTCATACATACGTAAAGCTTCAATCACCTGGTAACTACCAGGTATCTACCGCCAGTCGACTGACCATGCCATGAGGTATTGCTCTACATTAAGACTTGCCAAAATTGAACCATTCCCGCCATGTTCTTGCTCTCAAGTCATGTATCACAGATCAAACCCACATGCCGACTGATTAGATCATCGTTGCCTTCACAGGCACACCTCGTCTCCGATCGGAAAAATGGCCGGCTTAGCCGAATTGAGTGATGCCAGAGCAACTGGACAACTGGAGGCCTCAGATCCGAGCATGCCACGCGCTTAACTTCCATCCAGTAGTGAAGCGAATTTCTGCAGAAGATTCTTCTTCGGCCGCCGCCGTGACCAGCGTGGAGGAAGTATGCCGCTATCAGATCCACCTAGATTCTGTGCAACTCCAGCATCTTTCTTCTTTGGCGGATCATCATAAGGGAGGGGAGCATTCAGGTATTCCTTCTTACGGACAGCTTGACTGCTTCGGACACACGGCACACACACAGAGTAATCGGGCTTCAGGGCAGCAAAAGATCTGATGATGGTCCCTCCAGACTGGATTTTTCGCAACCCCTCTTGCGCACAGTCTTCATGGTGGTCCGTTCTTCACACTCACATCATTCCCTTACGTTGGCCCTCACTCTGCCCACATTCCTGCAGAACTTGGCCAGGGATATCCTCCCTTTCTTTCAGCAACCATCTCAGGAAGGTGCTTTGATAACAAGCCGTGTGGGATCTTATCGCTGCTTTCGACAGTGGCTTTTCAACAAGGCGCAATTGCGCCAGCAGAGAGCTCCGTCCATGTCTACGCCGTGAGGCTGAGGCCGTCTAGCTTACGGCTCTAGACCTAGCCGGGTGTGGGGATCAGTGTACACTCCAGCTGAAGCAGGATTTCCTGTCGCACCCGAGAGGCTGACGACGTCACTTTGGCTGATACACTCCTTCTCCGCCACAACGAGGGGCCAAACGGCATTCTGGAGTCATGCAATCCCCGAGCCAGTTATGGAGAGTATAGCTCTCCACCCTTCGGGTTCAATCTCCTCGATCTCTATGATATTGCCTCGAAGCTAGTGCTGCCTCGTGGGCCATGAAAATAGCTCGATCGAATAAGAGAGGGGCCCTCCTCGCTGTTACTATTACACCGCCACGGATAGCGAGATCGGTAAGCTCCTGCGAGCAGCGATCGCATCATTGACCACTCACAATGGTCATTTTTACGTTCTCCCAGGCCAGAGGCCCCTCACCTGTGAGACACCGGACGGTCCCAATGATGATCCCTTCCCTCGCTCCGAACGTATTAGCGCTAGAGCTCATGAGGGTCCCGATTGAGCAACAACAATCATCCCCCTTGAGCGAAGACAGCCGGAAAATGCGGCTCACCCGCGGTGTCTACGCGCCAGGAAGGGCGCTAGCCCCAAGAACTATCAGAGGCAATATCGCTAGAGTGACAGCCGGTTCCGCCTTTATTGAGGACGGGTGGGTAGGCATTGATTGTACAGAGTAAGTTCAAGGCGACACCACTTTTAAGGGTATTAAATTAGATGATGGGTTGACGCGGAAGAGGGGGGGGGAGTTCTTGTGCGGCTGAAGGATCTACTGAGTGTCTATTTGTTTGATTATAGGCGCCGGGAACTGATCTGGACCGTCGCCCGCGTGAAAAGCGAGCCGTGCTAAGCCGGTTAGTGTTTCTTTTCCTACTTACCTCGGATCTTTCGGTGGAGTCGGGGATGTTGACGGGCTTCTCCGTCACCTGAGCGGCCATGACATGCACTGTTATCTGTCGGCCAGGCAGCCCAGACACGTCCGCGGACCGGGCATCAGCGTCGGGCGCTCTTGTAAGTGTCAACAATCCCTGCTAGTGGTCCGCGTCAAAATGGTCCAGTATCAGCAACAGCCTTGGCGGGCCAGCAGGAAGCGCTGCTGCGGGGTTTCAAGTGGTGATGGGGCCCCTGATTGGGCTAATCCTGCAGCTTTAAGTGCTCGTGCTCCAGAAAGGCTGTCTGCAACTTTATTTAGATACGGTGAATGGGGGGGATGATGCTATCTTCTCCCTTCCCCTCCTCTCTTGTCCCCTCCGTGCGGACTGGAGTGCTCCCAACTTGCTTTCCCAGATCTGCCTGCCTGGAATCGCGTCGATTGGAGGGAACCAGTCGTGATGTCACATGGAGGGGAAAGTCTTGCATGAAACCTTCTCTCATCCTTCCCTTCCCGCACCCTCCGGTATCTGCATGTCACCACTGTAACTGTATGTGCGTATGTATGCGCTGGCACACCACCGACACCCACACCCACACGGTCGGAGGGGAAATAATCCTGGTTCGTGATGAGTCCTGCAGATGACCCGGCTGGCATTGTTTATCACTTTCCATTCTGGCTTCTGCTGTAAACAATAACAATGGTGGTGAACCGTGGAACCCCGGAGTCTCCCCTCCCCCAACGACGCGACCGGCAGAGCGTGGTCCCGTGACTTGTCCCCGATGCGACCTTCCCCCGAACCCAGTAGTAACTCCATGACATCACCGAGATTTCTCCCTTCTTTGTCCATCGCTGCTCGCCTTGCTTGTCCCTTTCTTGTCGCCCTTCCTTGCTCCCCCCTTCCCAACCCTTCTCCATGGCTCCCAATTCTGGTCAACAACAACTGATTCGGGTCAGTCCCAATTTTGTGCCCAAGGCGAGATTCCCCTTTCACCTCTTTGATGCCTTATTTTGTCCATCCCACCTGCGATGGTGCTGGGACCCGTAACTAGTGAGTCTAGGTACGATCGGGGCAGCGATCTGCAGAACTATCGCCTAGTGACCCAGATCTTCGTCCTCTGGCCATGTGTTCTCGTTCACACTGTAAACAACTGGCCTGTTGTTGCCTCCTGCATCCGATCTCGCAGTGTAGTTGAAGGCGTAGTCGACGTGCAAATGACTATCTGATTTTCTACCATAGACATGAGCTTAGAAAAGCTTATTCCAGACAGGAGCGCATTAGCCACTCACTGGCGCTTATCCCCAAGTGCATATCTGGGGATGTTACCGAGGACTGCATGTAGGCGCGAGATATCGTCTACTCCCTAATTAGATGGCCTTATCTTAGATCTCCTGAGTTTCACCATGCAAGCATCGCTATCTAGGCATCCGGGGTGAACATCACGACCCCAGTAATATCAAGATAATATCGATCGCATATGCATATACTTGCCCCTTCTTTAGGAGCAGAGCACCCTTGCCAACGGCGACATCTCTTACCCCATACAACCCTGTTGGATAGTTATCAATCAATAACCCACTCCTACCAATGAATCCTCCAATACTATCCACACCCCCCAACACCACACAACACAGGGGTGAAAGGTTATCTAGGAGAATAAAGACAAGATATCGGGTCAATAATCCGCACGATAACCCTGCAAGTCTATCTAGCATATCCTCACCTTTACCGTTTCGGCACATCCATGATCGCCATTCCTGGGCCCCAGCCACCCATCCAAACTAATATCTATCTATCCCCTTCCCAGCCCTACCATTACTATTCCAACTTCTATCGTAAGGTTTTCCCTTTCATAGCTTAGTCCCAATTATCTGCACGAAATTCCCCGTTTCTTCGAAGGATATCTCCTGCAGGTACGCCAGGTACCAATTAAACATACATGCACCCATGCGCCACCCCTTGCATCGGTATGTAGCTAATAGCTATATGGGCCATCCACCCCGCATGTATACAGGATAAGCTTCTCCCTCTGGGATTGAGTTTAGTGTTTCTAGGAGGATTTGATTCTGCCCTTTTAGTAGTTACTCTAGTTCAGGCTATGACACACATACCCTGCTATGGTTTAGTAGAGTTAGTATGAAGTGAAGTCTTTCGCCATGTTTCTAAATAAGCTCTAAGTTAGCGACAGTCGTAGAAATGTTTCTCTGTCGGCATTTCCAAGGTTGAGAAATTTTCTATTCGGGATGGGCGTCGTTAGAGTTACTTCTCTGGTATAATCTTAGCAATAGAATAAGTAAGTTTAGTATGTAAATATACAATACGTGCATTCTTGGTATCATCTCGAATGTTACGATCATGATACTTACTTACTTACTTACTACGGTTAACAATTCACAAGATAGATACTACCTACTTAGAATAGTAAGTTACTTACCTACCTAGTTAGCTATCTTAACAATCCCCCAACAAAACTAATACCTCCAATCTCACGACCCATCAATTTATTCAGACATGTGGTCAACAATGCCGATAGTAATAACTACCGAGCCGCAGGAATGCAGTCTATACCCATCTAAGTAGAAAGTCACGCCGTTAGGGCAAATCATTCCACGGCAGTTTACAAAGCTATAATTGGTTCTCGCATTGTACATAGAACATGTTATAAACCGTTGCGTAGCCCGCACATGCATGCCTTAGCATCCCATCCCATCCCATCCCGCTTTTCTACTGAAGTGTCTCCACTTGACTATTTGCTGAAGAATACCAGCCCTGGACGATCAGTTCGCTACGCTACTACTTCCATTGTCAATGCTCACTGCTGAGGTATGGAGTAGTGCTGGGTGGATGGTGGTAGACTAGTAGCCGTTGGGCTAGGAGATGTCAGTATGTGGGTTAACGGGTGGTGAGTTATGACTTCGTTGTGGGTTGTGGGTTATAAGGCATGCCACTGCTCCTGCTGACGCTGACTTACAGGATTCCTAACGGTTATTAGTCTACTAGTAGGTAGTAGGTAGGTGGATGTTCATCCCTATGTATCTAATTACTCTGTTGTAGAGCACGCTGTGCTACATTACTTTCTCAATTAGGTAGAGGAACTCCGTAGTACACTAATCAAGTAGTACTCTTACACACAAACTACCAATAATATTCAGATTCTCCACAGGGGTCCATAATACTTAGCTATAAGTAACTACACAAAGTAAACTCAATACTTATATCACTACTCCCATCAATAACTGCATGCCACAATAAACCCCAGTAAGGGATAGATATTCTATGATATATATTGAATACTTCCAAGTTGCAAGCAATAAGTCAATAGCATTGATAGCATCGATAGTTGTGCCTTGTATAATCAAGTAAGAGGGAACCGATGCGTCGCTTGTCTATTGGCGGCTGAACCGCCGGCCCCAGTCGTCCATTGAGAATGCAGGGATTCATTATCCCTCTCCCCTCTTCCTACTCGATTATGAAGATCCGCACGTAGCAGGGAAGGGAAGGAATGGTGGATCTTATGGTGGGTTGGATTTGGGATTTGGGTATTGGGTATGGGCTGTATTCTTAGGGGGGTAAAAGTGTAGATGATTGTGGTCTGGGAGTAGGCAATGATGGAAGTCGGTGATTGGGATTAGTGTTGGGGATGTTTGGTATTTGGCTGTTAAATGTTGGAACACATTTTTTTGTTTGCTGTCTAGACAGACGCGATAGATCATCTTTGGTCTACTGGATGGTGCGCAACATCGGCTGATGGAAGTAAGTAACAAGGTGAGTGCCTGGTAGATATGTATTTGGCAGTAATGATATTAGAGGGCGTATAGAGGCTCTATCGAAGATATAGTACTGGTAAGCAAAAACGGACTGTCTTTCGCAGTGCTGGGGATGTTCTCGTAGAGGTGGCATGTGGTATAGCGTTATAGGGGTTATCCATATCCTAGCATAGACTGCTCATCAAGTACTGACTTGCTGGTCTGTATATATGTCATTCGTAGTAGATATGTAGATTATTTATAACTCTGCTTACTTCATTTCTATATTGCTAGTACTATACTAGTATATATTATCTTGCTCATGATGGAAAAGGGTGCTTATATAGGAAGTCCCAGTAGTGGTACCATTACATATATGATTCTTGCCCTACTTATACCACCGAAAATAACAGGAGCAGTCATTATAGCTTTGTATTATGACGCCTCCTTTTTATTTCTGTTCAAAATGCAAGCAGAAGATCAAGAGGAGTAGAAATATTTCTTATGGTATTTTCTCAATCAGCATGAATACTACTACTATATATAAAATCTAAGTTGTCAATTGTGCACAGCCCTATCCATGTAGATCAAACTACTATGCAAGATTATATTTAGTCTCCTGCCAACTATACCAGATAAGAAGTGAAAAGAGCCTCAGATAGCCAAATTCAATTATATCACACTGTTGCTCAGGCAAATAGCACAATCGAAAAATAAAAGAAACTGACGACCAGAGTCTATCTCTTGACAATGGCGCCACAACAATGCCTTCTTTTTTTCTGTCTTGTACCCCACACAATGAAGCAAGGAAAAGGAAAAGAGGTAGAAAGAAACAAGCATTTCACTTCCATATTCACTTTCCTCATTCAACTTCCTGACTGCTTCTATGCGGTCGTTACAAATTTTGCAATTTTCATGCCCAGAAGCGCCTTTGTCCAGAAAAGCCTCAACCGCTTCGAGACTCCCCTGCTTCGTCGAAACATGAATAGGTGGTATTCCATTATCGTTTAGTATATTCATGTCTGCCCCCGCCTCAGCCAGCAACGTAATACATGACGCAATAGAATGCGTATATCTAGAGCGTGACACACGGTGTAAAGCCGTCTCTCCACACCGGCTCTTGGCATTAACATCGAAACCGGCGGCTAGAAGCTGCTGCATCATAGAGGTATTTCCAGTTTCCATAGCACAGTGCAGAGCATTATCGCCGGCATTATTACGGGCAAGCACGGCATCCTTGCTCATTTTGCTCAACAGCAGCTGTACAGCACGTGGGTGATTATACTTGACTGCAAGATGTAGATAGCTCTCACCGTCCTCGTTGAGCTGATTGATGTTTCTGCTGGATTTGATCATTGTCAATATAACCTCACGGTCCTGGTAGTCCCTGGATGTTCTCAGGATATTGTGAATAGGTGTCCGGCCAATGCCGTTTGGTATGTCAACATCTGCCCCTGCCTCGAGCAAAGAGCGAATTATGCTCGAAGCCCAAATCTGATCGTGCGTTATCTGACATGCGAAGTAGAGTGGTGTATGGTTGACTAGTGAGTTCTTTGAGCTGGATACATCGACTTTCACCCTTCCAGATTTGGCCAGCTTTAGAATCCTGGCTGTAGCTTTGAAATCATCAGTATTGGTGCTAAGTAATACTGCCAACTCGAATAAATACGTCGAGAGGCATGATTCTAATGCGTCCGATGTAAATAAGGAAGGTGCACGGTCAAGAAGTAGCTCAAACACACTCTTAGGGCCCTTCAGTGCGCTTTTTCGGATCCAAACCTCATTCGAAGCATCTACACATGCTCCGGAGTCTAGAAGTAGTTTGAGGAGATCCAAATTCACTTGATAATGTGTCATGACTTGAAGCAGTGGCGAGATACCAACTCCATTTGCTATGAAGGGGTCACCGCCAGCAGCTTGCATTGCGCTTATCAGCAGCCTTGCCAGTTCTATGTTACCCTGCGAGCAGGCAATGAACAAAGCTGTTTCCCCCAACCCATCCGTTTGAAAAGGGTCAGAGCCGTCAGCGAGCAAAAGCTGCACAAGTGTGATATCTCCTCTTGAGGTGGCTGAAAGGAGATATCCCTCAGAGCTAGCGTCAGTCGAGCTGAAATCATAGCCGGAATCCTTGAGAGCATGAAAGATCATTATGGGGATATCTGAGTTTGTGCAATACTCCATCATCTCGTCACCGAACACTCTCAGAATGGCTTCCTGAGCGTATTGGACTGAGTCAAGCAGGTATCGGACCACGGCCGACTTCTTGCATACTATGGCTATCCCCAGTGGTGTATGGCCGTTCTCGTCCTCGACATTGGCATCTGCTCCGGCTTCAATCAAAGCCTGAACAACACGCAGATGTCCTTCACTGGCAGCCCAATGTAAGGGTGTATTTTCAAGCTTATCTTGCGCGTTGATGTTTGCGCCCCTAGATAACATGAGCTTCACAAGGCACAAGTTACCTCCAAGTGCAAACCGGTGCAGCAATGTTTGACAACAGTAAGCCCGACAAATATCAGACGGGGACTTTTCATTGTATTCAATGATATGAGGGGATTCCCAATGCTTAGTGTGCTTCCAAGAGAGCCAACGGCGCATGTCACATCCGCACAGGAGCCATTGAGATAAAAGCTGGGGCGTCAAAAGTTGTGAATATCGCTTTGCAGTACGGGCAAAGGCGGCCAGTGATGGTGGTTCCAGGAAATCGCCTATATAGACGATAAGCTCCGCAGGAATGAAGTCAAGACTAGTAGTTGAACTCATCGTGGATATGCGTTAGGTTCGTTGACAAGCTAGCGAGAAGTAATATGAGTATATAGTCTGTGAAGAAGGGAGTGAAGGGTTGAGGCAAGAATTGAACTTGAAATCTTTTAAGTCTATATATCCCCTGTAGCATGTTCAAGAGTTATTTGAGTTCGTCAAATCTCATCCACTGCAACGGCAAGAACCATGAAAGGACTGATATTAATGACAATACTCTCATTATTCCGAGAGAGCGGTCACTCAATGTGAACAAGTTAGGCTCAGGCAATCTATCTTGACGGTTGCATCACAATGAAAAGGCATCTTCAAAGACATCAATGGGCGGAAACGGCGAATTTTCGCTTATAGAGAACTTCGTATATAAGTCGAAAATTCCCTTACCCATTTATCATTAGCTGATACCATGGATTCACAAGACAGAGCAAGCTCACTCCATCAGAATAACTTTAAAACAAAAACCTAGTCTATGAGGCAGGTTCCTATCTCCTGGCTCCATAAGGAATGGCTGTATCCTTTCTCCGGTGTGTCACCAATCCTTGTGGAACAGGCCATCACTCAGCATTGATGAAAGACACTACAAAAGGAAGAACCAATGCAATATTCTGAGCGTCACCATCCTATCCACCGACGAACCTCCGTCAGGCATCTATGCGCGGCAATCGTTTGTTAGCAAGATGCTACTATGGACAGCTGCACGTACTCAATTTCAACTAAGAGCACATCGGTATAACCCATATAATGTCTTCTTTGACAAGCCCACTGCATACCAAGCCTAAGATCTTTTTTTTTTCTTTTTTTTTCTTTGAGAGCCCATATCAGCTCATTGAGAATGTGGAGGAGCTAAGCTTATATTGTTCCGGAGCTATCATCATCTCCAGATCGGAGATAGATTGACAGAAGGCCGCTATCAACTGGTTCATAAACTTGGGCATGGAGGACACTCCACTATATGGATGGCCCGTGATCTACAAAATTCTAGATATGTCGCCGTGAAGGTCATCATTGCATTTTCAAGTGGCAACACAGATGAACCTGGTCTGCTTCGCTACCTAAGAGCGTTATCGGAAAAGCCTGGAGGGGATATTGTCCGGCCTCTCCTCGACGAGTTTTGGGTTGCTGGCCCCAATGAGAGGCCAAGATGCCTTGTCACTATCCAGCTCGAATGAGCTCGTTGGACGCGAAGGAGTCTTCAGGGATTGAGCGTTCCTCAGCCCAGCTTGCGCAGTCATTAATCGATTAACTCATTCGTGGAATTGCTTTTCTTCATAGTGAAAAATTGCCCATGGCGATATGTAGTTATTACACACTCCTAGCCGTATAGACCGACTAATCCTCTTATCAAGATATTCACCTAAGAAACATTCTAGTCGAGTTTCCGAAGGCGAAATATACGCTTTCCTCGCTAAATTTGTACTCGAGGTCTGGAAAACCAAAGTCGGAGCCCACTATTTGCGATGATGGCAAGGCTATTTCAAACCGCGTACTTGTTAGGGCTTTCTTTGAGACCTTGTTTGGCTTAGAAAGGCAAGAACTTCCTCTCAAAGAGACAAAGATTTCTTTGTGTGATTCTGGACTGTCTTACAGCCCATACAAAACGTCCCGACACTTCTCAGAAACCTATTTTTTCCTTCAGCCACCAGAGACCTGGTTTTCCGATAAGCCTCTCTCCTTTTCCTCAAAAAAATGAACACTCGCCTGTACCATATGGGAGATCTCCGGTGCACGGCCTCTATTCGAAGTCTTCCTTCCATTCCTTGACCAGGTCACACTGGAGCAGGTTGAAGTCCTTGACATTCCCTATGAGCGGTGGAAAACATAGGACAAAAGGCCGAAATGGTTCAAAGAAGTCCATTTTTCCGTCTCTAGGCCAAAGACCCTTTTTTATCAAGGGGATTACCCCGACCTAGAGTGTCATAGCATGAACGACGGCGGCACAAATGTCCCTTCAGTTATTTACCCTGAAAATACCGTAAATGATGAGGCAACACCCTAAGCTTTCTCATGTGTGAGTTACAACTACACTGCAGTAGTTGATAGCGGTTCGATATACTGGGGCATTCAATATTGAGGCATCATATGCAGTGCGATAAGATAACAGCGATTCAAGAGCACGCAAAGTGTTTTCGCATCACACCCCAGATCTTCTTCAGTAAATATCCACGCATAAAGCAGATAAATATTGTGACTTAACTCATAGCCATATTATTTCGATTTAAAGAGGTACAAACACAGCAATAGATAGTGTAGTATAGTGAGTTATGAATATAAGCTGGGTTATGTAAAGAGCCAAGCCGTCCGGGGCGCGCTAACCCGATTAAGCCAATCGCCTCATAAATTTTCGGAAGCGGAATCGCAAGCAACTCCTGCATCCCAGTCGTCGTGGGTCTGTCCAGCGACTGTCTTATGATTGATTCATCATCTGTGAATCAATTCAATACATCTAATTAGTGGCGAGGAAGTTTTCATTTCTTCATTCCCCGCAATGGCGCAAAACAATGCCGCGTCCAAAAAGCGGCGCCGTGAGCCGGTCAACGTCGACACCAAATTGGTCGAGATCTATGAAGACCTCGCTAATGAGAAGGACGAGATCAGATTGAAGGCTGCCCAAGCCCTGGTATCTCAGTTCACTTCCGACAAGAACCCCGCCGATGAGCAGATCAAAAAAGCCTTGCAGAGACTCTTCCGTGGTCTCTGCAGTAGTCGCAAAGCCGCCAGAATTGGCTTCTCTATTGCATTGACTGAGGTTCTGTCTCAGGTCTTTGGAGCTCCCCGCGAGTCATCCGAACTGAATATCTCGACTGTCATGAACATCTGGGAGTCGCAGTCTAATGCTTCTGGTGGTGAGTCTGGTCAGGTAAATACATCCTTATCTAGGTCACATCTTATTCTACAATGCAATGCTTACTTTACTCTACAGGAACAAAGAGACCACTATTTCGGTCGTCTGTTTGGTGCTGAGGCTATCATCAAGTCCTCCATTCTGTTCAAGCCCAACGCTCCATTCAACGAGTGGACTAAGCTCCTGGACCTGGTGTTTGAACTGGCCAAGAAGAAGCCCTGGATCCGGGAGGAGTGCGGCTGGATCATCTATCGCTGCATCTACGAACTTGCGGCCCAGAAGGCTGATGCTAAGTTCCTGGAATCCGCATTTGAGCGTCTGTGCTCGAACGATCTTGCACGCACCCCAGAGGGAGTGGCCATCTGGCTCGCTGCTAAGGACCTGTTCCCGAATGCGAAGTTCCCCAGCAAGGTCTGGAAGCACGATGATCCTTTGGACGCAAAGGAGAGGAACCAGCTGGCCAAGGTCATGAAGGAGTCTTCCTCTGCTGACACCGAAAGCGAAGGCGGAAACAAGGCAAAGTCATCTGGAGTCTGGAACTCGAAGCTTCACTTTGCCTGGGACACTGTCATCAGCAGACTTGCCGATGCTCCCACAAAGGAGAGCAAATCCAAGGGTTCTTCGTCCCGTATCAGCTTCGCTGACTTCTGGACGGAAGTTGTCGACAGTGAGTTTCCCCCTCAGTTGTGGTGGCATCTATCTAACATATCTGTTCAGATGGTCTCTTCGCCTCTTCATCCTCAGAGGAACGTAAATACTGGGGCTTCCTCCTGTTCAACAAGGTCATCAACGAATCTCCCCTGAGCTTGGCTTCCCTGGTGTTTACCAAGAACCTCGTCAGGTGTCTGATGAACCAGCTTGCTGTCGAAGACAGATACCTACACCGCATGGCTGTGAAGGTTGCAAAGGCCGTCCAGACACGTGTGTCCAAGGAGCCTGAGTTTGCCGCCGCTTCTGTGCGTGGTCTCATGGGCTCAACCGGGACTGTGAACTTCGACCAGGCAACCAAGACGAAGACCGTGGAGAAGATTGTCGCTGAAGCCAACTTGGCCGCTCTGAAGCAGATCGTTCCGCTCTTCGAATCCCTCATTGCATCCCCGGGAACGACTGACAGCAAGGCTGCTGCGTCGAGCCGCCAGTTCTTGGCCGGTCTCCTCCTGTCCATTGTCCGTGCCCGGGCTTCGGCCAGTGACGACGAGGATGGCATGCAGAAGATCCTTGAGAAGATCCTCTTCGCTTTTGTTCGGTTCGCCTACTTCAAGCCCGCGGAAGAAGGCCGGGACCAGTCCGTCACTCCCCCTGTGACGGAGCAGACACAGGAGCTCTTCCGGAGCCGCATCAACTCGTGTATCAACAGTCTCATCGCTACGCAAAAGTACGCGGGCGTTCCGTACGTCGTTGTTCGCCACATCCGTGACGCTGTCAAGTCTGAAGAGCACGGAAAGTTCATCATCAACATGGACGACACTATCCAGGACGCCGTGAAGAACGCCTTCAAGTCACTGAAGAAGCTCGCTAATATGGTAAGTCTATCGTCGGCATAGCCATCATCCATTATTAACCCATAATAGGAGAAGGGTGACAAGGCCAGCATCGATGCCTTCAAGCTGCTGTACTCCTTGACCATTCTGCAAGTATACAACGGCGACGCCGATGCCGCCTCCATGCTGGAGGAACTCGACTTCTGCTACACCAAGATCTTCGGCGACAAGAAGTCCAAAAAGGAGGAAACCTCTGACGCCTCGGACGCTCTGGTGGAAATCCTGCTGAGTTTCGCATCCAAGCAGTCCCAGCTTTTCCGCCGCATGAGTGAGCAAGTCTTTGGTGCTTTCGCCGACAGCATTACAGAGAACGGCCTGGAGTCGTTGACCTCGGTATGTCCATACCCCCACCCCTCACAATCCCCACTAACATTCCATCTCAGATCCTGGAAGCGAAAGAGAGTCTTGCCGGACAGCAAGAAATGTTCGACCAGCAAGACGACGAAGGCGACGAGGACATGATGGACGTCGACGGAGAAGACGACAGCGACGTCGAAGTCATCGACGGCGACGCCGGCTCCGACTCCGACAACGACGAAAGTGACGACGAAGACGAAGACGACAACGAATCCAGCGGCAACGACCTCGAAGAAGCGATCTTCGAAGCCAAGCTCGCCGAAGCGCTGGGCACCCACCGCGCCGACAAAGACCTCAACGAAGACGACTCCGAAGGCTCCGACGCCGACATGAACGACGACGAGATGGAAGAAATCGACACGCAACTCGTGAAAGTCTTCAAAGCGCGACGCGACGCCCTCGGCCAAAAGAAAGACAAAAAGGACGCCAAAGAAAACATGATCAACTTCAAGAACCGCGTTCTCGATTTGCTCGAAATCTACGTCAAGAAATGCCACTCCAAGATCCTGGCGCTTGATCTCCTTCTGCCGTTGTTGCGCCTTACCCGCCGCTCCACTGTCAAGCAGATCTCGAATAAGGCTGCTAATGTGCTCCGCGAGTACACTAAGCACTGCAAGGGCGCGGCGCTGCCGAAGCTGGATGTTGAGATCGAGCCGGTCTGGGAGCTGTTGAAGTCGATTCACACCGAGGCGACGCATAGTGGGCCGCCGGCGCATGCGTCGGCGTGCAGCCAGGCTAGTTTGTTGGTGGTGAAGACGCTGGTGGCGCATGATAGGGAGACGATTGCTGGGGTGGTGGATGTTTATGGTGAGACGAGAAAGGCGCAGCTCATTAGCAAGAAGTGCCATGTGCAGCCGTCGTTCTTTACCGATTGGAATAACTGGTGTGTGTCGAGTAGCAAGCAGATGAAGAATTAGCTGCTACGGAGGAATTACTGTATAGATGGCTAGTTAGAAGTCAACTCATATGGATTGATTGGGACCAGTCCCAAAAGCATGTAATATATACACCACCTCCCTCCTAGTATACTAAGTTATAGACATAGTAACATGATTACCTCCACCCACTGACCGAAATCTCTAAAAACCCTTGATATACCGATGTCCATCGGTAACCTCCACAACCTCAAACCCCATCCCCACCTCAACCCTCCCCTCCTGCCTCGGGGCACTCAACATCCCAAAACAAGGCTTGAACTTAATCCCCTCATCCACACGGCGATACTTCATAAGCGTATCCCACGGCTGCCGACGATGCTTCTCCGCCGTATCAGGATCAACATTCGGAACCTGACATCTCGCACACCTAGCCACGACATCCAACTCCACCACTGCCCCAATTCCCTCCTTCCCATCCTTCCCATCCTTTCCATTACCTACAATCCGCACCACCTTCCACGAATCCTCCTCCCACGGCACATCCCCGGTAACCACAATATTCGGCCTGAACCTCTCAATCGTGATAGCATCATTCCCATCCTTCACCAACCTCGCATTCAACTCCTCAATCGACGCCACCGAAGCAATCAACACCGGATGCACATCCGGGAAATACGTATCCTGTTCTCTACCCAAAATCTCCGGGGCGCCGTTCCCGCGCAGAATGCGACGCTCAGGGCCCTTGTACACTAGCTTCACCTCTCGGCCGAGAAATTCACTGAATAGGGCATTGACGTCAGAGCCGTACGCATACGCATCCGTGACTGTATCCCAGATCGTGACGTGTTCGAGGGTAGTATGTTGCGCGAGCCAATCGGGGGTAGGGTTTGTAGGGAGGGAGATTTCCTTGTCTTTGGAGAAAGAGGGGATTGAGATGAGCAGACGGGAGGAGTCCGCGGAGAGGGCTGTGGTGATGAGCGTCATGCGCGAGTCTTGGCGGATGGTGAGGAATTGGTTGGTTTTTGCGTCGATGAACATCCAGCGGCGGTCGAGGGAGAGGCCGTGCTTGTGTAGGGTTGTCTGGGGGAGACGGATCCCTCGGCAGGATTTTATGGGGTAGATGTAGAGGGAGTGGATAGTGGTGGGTTTGGGGTGGTGGTGACGGAGGAGGTTGAGGTTGTGTTTGAGGATGTGGGTGGCTTTGGGGGAGAAGAGGAGGGGGAGGAGGAGGATGGTGAAGGTGGTGAGGAGGAGGAGGGTGGGTGTTTCCATTGTGGTTTTTGTTTTATGTGTTCGTCAATTGTATGTGGGTTGTTAGGGATTGTTTGGTGCTTTCATTGCTGTGGGAGTCAGTGTGTAGTTTGGAAAGAGGAAGTGGAAGAAAGAGAGACAAAGAAAGTTGAGCTGGGAAATTGGCGATAAGAGCGATAAGATAACCGCAATATCCGCAACTGCCATTCTTATTCCGCCAACGGGATATCATATCGCATTGCGCTAACGGCCGCATAGCTTAAGTGGAGCTTGTTCATGTAGGGCGTGAGCATATAATCTAGATTGGTTCTATCTTACACAAATACAGTACCAGTAATCAGATGATGGTGATCATATACCGACACTCCTTATGCTCGAAATGTGCGGCGCTAGGTGTGATGCAATCATGACCATCAGGCGCCATGTATCCAATGATGCAAATATAATCAAAACTATAGTACTCAGATAGAACCACCGATGAACCAAAGCTGCTAGTAATCACTCAATGTCACAACTCCAAAAAAGATCCAAAAATCGTTCAAATTCTAGGAGACGCTGTGTTGCTGCTCACTCCAGCTAGTCACAAGAGCCTTGATCAGCGCGACGGCAACCTCCTTGCCCGTCTCTATATCCTCATCCAAGCACGACGCAGGGACATGGAAGAAAGTGACATTGCGATCCTCACCGGCCTGGTACGCCAGTGCCAAGCTGGTGTACAGGATGAATTCGCAGAGATAGCGTCCGGCATCAGTGGAGACCCGCGCATCGGTTTCCGGAGGGCAAAAGGACCTCCATGCTGTTAGAAAATCATCGTTCGGGGGCCGGGGGCTGAGGTGTTTCTTCTCCGAGGCGTGTCCCTCTGAAGGGCCAGCTCTCAGCACCAGTGGCAAGTCGAGCTCCCTCCACAGCTTCTCGCCATCCTCGTACCCGGATCTGCCTTTGATATCGGACATCAGATATCCGTCGCGATGAGCCTGCGTCTCGACGGAGTAGTAATTCCTCATTGCTGCTATGCCAATGTGAATGACAATGTCTGGGCGCCGGCCCCCGTGCGTCTTGGCATAGTCATCGAGAATGACAGGAAGAGTCGTCCGCACCGTGGAGTATGCAACAGTTATGGGTGAAGGGTGAACATTTATCGAAACCCGACGGGGAACAGCTTCGGAGCCGTCTGAAGAGGCAGGTGAGAAGGTGAATGAGGGTGGTAGTGATGAGGCTATCAGATATGAGGCGTTCACTAGGTTAGACTTGAATGGCTGTATACATGTGAGTTGCGATATCAAGAGAACGGCATAGAAGCTGAAAGCTTACCCCAAAGCCTGTTACAAGAACTGAGATCTCATCCTGATCTGTACCAGAGACAGGCGGATTCCCAGGTGGCTGGGCCGTGAGCGACGACACTCCGGGGCCGTAGTCTCCCATGATAAGCACCGACTATCCCTACAGAAGTACCAAGGAAGAATGTTGGGGTTAACAAAGGCCAGTCATCGAAGAAGAGCAGGTAGCAGCTAGAGAACTCGATCCGACCGGCTTCCAAGCCACCACAGTCCAGAAAGTTAAACCAGGCGATGAGGTTGTAATGAGAAAGAGACAGACCAGTTGGGTCTTGAAGGGCAGCTTTCCCCGCATTGTCTTGGCGTCACGAGATAAGCGTTCGTCGCATCGTGTCTTTCTCGCCGGCCGCAGTCTCTTTTCCTGCTTCCGTATCTCCTTGAGTCTTCATTGTTCTTCTCTTCGACGATGAGAATGTCTGCAAACTCATTCTATGGCCATTGTTTGCAGCTGTTTGGATGCCATTCATCTCCAACGACTTTCCGTATATGGACCGGTCGCGGTTGATCACCCGCACTTAGCTTCTGGTCCTTCTGAATGGCCCACGGTCTGGATTGACTTGTGTGACTGGATTAGACTCATGATGATGCACTCACAAGAACACAGACACAACACAGACACAGCAGATACCCTCCGATCCTTGAACTAAATTGTTTCTGGTCAGCAATTGCGGTTCAGTGAAGATTTAAGGTGTTCAGGCATCCCCCGCGATACGCCAATACGGTCCGAAAATGGTTTAGCGTATCCCCAGATGGAGGCAAAGGACTAAACGAATGAACGAACAGGCAAATCGAAGCATCTGACGATGAAGTGGAATGGCATTTGACTACCCAGATGAGAATAGGTTGCCGTCTCACATAAAGGACAGCCATGATTTATGCTTACCATGGAGCAGGCTAGACCAGCCGGCCGATTCTGACTATGTTGGTGCCGTATTCCCTCGCAAAGCGAACGTATTCCAACACAATACGACGGGGGTTCCCAAGCGACATTCCTCCTTGGGTAACCTTTGTGTCAATCACAACTCGGCGAAAGGGAGACCCGATATCCATCCCTCGTCCTGAGTCGCCCAAATGGTTCATTCCCTCCGGCCCACCCTGTTGCTGTCAATCAGCGGCTTTTCATTTCACACCCGATCCTCCCGTCGTATTAAGCGTATTCGATGATCCATCCTCATAGACAAGGATGGTGTGGAGACAAGCCATCTGGGAACTCGGTTGTTTCAAAAGTATATATTCGTATAAGTAGTCGGGCGGTTCCAACGCCGATTTCGACCCTGGCCCCTCATTTTCATGATTTTCACAGTGCCTTTTGTTACCCACTCCGGCAATGGCAGTCATCCTCGAGGTCCTCGATAACCAACATCTCTTGCAGGGGGTTGTACTGGCCTTGATCTTGGTCTTTGTTTCCAGCTTCTACCATGAACTAGCAGATAGTTTTCCATACAAGAATATCCCCCTAATTGGCAAAAGCAAATGGGAAATCACAAACACAAAAGCCAAGCAACGATTTGTCACGTCTGCAAAGGAGCTCTTCGCTGAGGGTTTCAGTCAGGTATGGATTAAAGTGCGCTGCCAACGCATTAGCGGCGGAAGCTAATATATCTGCAGGGTAGAAAATCGTTCCAGGTTGTTTTCTCCGCTAGGCCAACGATTGTCCTTCATCCAAGCCTAGTGGACGAAGTTAAGAACCATCCACTTCTTGACTTCAATGAAGCAAACAAGAAGGTATGCACCACTCACTTGTGGGTATGTACATAGAAAATACTGACATATGGGCAGAGCTTTTTTGGATCCAAGATCCCAGGATTTGAGCCGTTCGATGGATTAGATCACGAGGGCATATTCCTTGAAGTGATCAATAAGAAGATTACTCAAGGGCTTGGTAAGGTGGTCCGGTGGGAACAATTTTAAGCAGAACACTGACTCTCTTGCAGGGCAACTGATCACTCCACTTTCAAGGGAGACAGCTACAGTCATGAATGAAAAGCTTCCGGACACTGGGGGTACGTGACTCACATCCATCAACGGTAGTCGACCTTCTAACATGTTATAGAATGGCT
This sequence comes from Aspergillus vadensis CBS 113365, assembly GCF_003184925.1. Classification (NCBI taxonomy): domain Eukaryota; kingdom Fungi; phylum Ascomycota; class Eurotiomycetes; order Eurotiales; family Aspergillaceae; genus Aspergillus; species Aspergillus vadensis. The sequence goes on along the minus strand of NW_020292062.1, from coordinate 211,281 downwards.
CTCCTTCAACTTTGCACAGGAGATTCCCCATATCGTAGCTCGTCTGTCCTCTCTTGTGTTTCTGGGTGAGAAAATCTGTCGCGACAAGCAGTGGTTGGACGTTTCCGTCAACTATACCATCCACGCTTTCGTTGCTGCTCGTGACCTCAGACTTTACCCTTCAATCCTCCGTCCTTTTGTCCACTGGTTCTTGCCGTCGACTCGTGAGACCCGGAAAGATATTCGCATCGCTTCCGGCATCATCAATCGTGAGGTGGAAAAGCGGAAACTCATCCGGGAAGGCAAGCTTCCTGAAGAGGACCCTCCGAGGACGCACGCAGACACGTTGGACTGGTTCGAGGAGGTTGCTGCTGGCCGGCCGATAGACATCGCTGTCGCCCAGGTCGGCCTTTCCCTGGCGGCGATCCATACGACTTCTAACCTCCTCACGAACATTATGTACGACTTGACAGCCTACCCGGAGCACATCCAGCCACTGAGAGACGAGATCATTGCTATCGTCAGTGAAGACGGAGGATTGAAGAAGACCAGCTTGACCAAGATGAAACTGATGGATAGCGTACTGAAGGAATCCCAGCGAATGCACGCCGCCGGCATTGGTAAGCACCCAGTTCAGCCCGCTTCAAGCCTCAACAAGGGCTCTTCTGACATACAAGTACAGCCTTCCTCAACCGCCTCGCTATAGGAGATATCATGCTGTCCGACGGCACCCGCATCCCCAAGGGCGCCAGCGTAGCAGTTTCGGCGCACAACATGGAGGATGAAACTCTCTACCCGAACGCAAAGACGTACGACGGCTTCCGATTCTACAAGAAGCGTCAAGAACCCGGCAACGAGCACCGGTTCCAGTTCGTGACCACCAGCCCGGAACATCTCGGCTTCGGACATGGCATGCATGCATGCCCGGGACGCTTTTTCGCCTCGAACGAAGTAAAGATTCTCCTCATCCACTTCCTCATGAGATACGACTGGAAGTTCGCCGATGGCCGCACAACGCGACCGATGAACTTTATGCACGGAACAGAGTCGATTTGCGATCCGACAGTGGAATTCCTATTCAAGCCCCGACAGCCAGAGGTAGATCTGTCGTGATCCATCCCTCTTCCTTGAGCCTGTATATACCAAATCGACCAGTACCGCGTACTGTGTACATACTAGATTGCCTATATCCGATCAACTCGATCAACCAATCAGAACCACATACAAAGATCAAAACAAATCTAAGACATATCTCAGCAGATCACGTCGCCTTATGACATGGTTTGTTTTGCTTTTTTCGTTCTTTCCAACGGCGTCTCCACATGCATCCAAGACAAGTCAGTCATATGCAACGAGGCCACGAAAAAACCAGTTTCAAAGCAAGGGATGAATGTGGCGAGGCTGACGCGAATAATACCGCACCAGATACAAACCGGTTCTATTCTTCACACATACACTAACTGCATTCTTCGCTTGTGATTTGATTTCATTCGTCATACTTTATTCTATCATGTTTAACTAAGATGGTTGTGGCGAGTGTCTAGTTGCAGAATGGATCATGCTCTATCTACTCCATACAGTAGATACATACATACATACCTATCTAGGCGGCACGGTTCCAGGATCCAAGGCTGTTTGTTTTTGTCTTACCTCTAATTCCTAAATAGGTAAGCAGTAAGCAAGAAAAGAACATGAACCACTGCACTGCATTATCTGCAGGTGCAGGTGCAGGTAGGCTAGACCGCTTACGTGGGTAATTACTAGCTAGTAGTTTACTATTGAGTGATAATAATTTGATGTGTAGGTAGGTAAATAGTATGTTGTGTATTCCATACAGGGCACCATAGTTGCATAGTGCAGATGCATATACGCGGTAAGGAGATTGCGGTGTAGAACTGGACATGGAAGTAACTTACTTACCTTTGGTTAATCGTTAGGGCTGGTCGATGATGATGTGGTAAAAGTAACCCGAGGGAGAGGCAGTATGCCTCTCCAGTGAGTATTATGATAGTAGGTGGGTGCTAGAGAAGTGACATATTAAATCAACAGGGAAGATGACACGAGATAATGTACTTACGTATTCTACAATAATTGGCAATTAACTACATTATGAAATATATATCAATTAAATATACAGGTTAATAGAAATACTTTAGTACCCTACCTAGCCCTCCTCCTCTCAACAAAGAAACCTAACTAAATCAAGTTCCGCCCCTGATCCTAGATGGAAAGAACCATGGATCCAGCAAAAATCAAGCTTACTTCAATCCTAGCCCAACCAACTACTTACCACAGTTCAACAGTGCCCCGTGCTGCTGGTTCCCAGTCCCAAGTTGGCTAGAGCTAGTAGCTAGCTAGCTAGCTAACTTTTCCCTGGATTGGATCGTATTTCCTGCCTGCTAACCGTTAACAAAAATTAGAGTAGCATACAGTATAAGCACAAGCAAGCAAGCAAGTACTGCGCACGCCAGTGTACGGATATGTCGAGCATGGTTATCTTCAATGTTAATTCTTTTTTTGTTGGGGTTGGAATGTACATATACTCCATACTTTTTGTCTAGTATTTGGTTAGGTATTGCATGGTATGGAAAGACTATAGTCTAGATTGGGGGTAGGGGGGGTAGGTGGATGTCCGTAGGTGGAATTTCACTATTGTGAACAATTTATTTTTCACAATATGAATACGTGCTTGCTGAGATAGGTGATACTACTGTAGTTGAATAGTTGTTTTCAGTGCCATTTGAGTACTGTCTATAGAAAATAAGAAGGCTGGGGAAGGTCACTCCATATTATTATTGATCCCAAACGGCAGTTACTATGGTACCATCATGCATTGAAAAGCATCGGGATTTAGTTATGTCCGCGATAAATAGTAGTACAAAGTACTCCGTACTAATATCCACTTTGATCATTCCATCCCCAAGTCCCAACATGTCCCACAATATCAACATCGTTAGTCAAGGACGATATCAACAGTCTACACCCTAAAAGGCAACAACTCCATCGTTCAGTACCAAAAATAACACTACGTACTGCTATAATTATAATATCATCAGTGCTTTTTGAATCTAAAATTTTTTCTGTCCGTGTGAGTCTCCATCCCCAGCCATCTGAATTACTATTTCTGGGTCCATCGATGGAGTTGGAAGTAAACGGTAGATTACTAGTAGATAGTAGTGTGGTCTAAAGTATAGCACGACGATACTAAAAAAGTATGGATTTAGCCAGGAACAAAATGAATGGAACCTTCCCCCGGCGCAGGCAGGCAGGCAGATTTGCGCTAGTAAATCCAAAACAGGCGGTCGCGGGCGCTGAGTGGCAGGAACCGCGGCGAATACAGTCAGTTACCAGACGCGCGGATGCGCGTTGTCAAGACGCGTTAAAAGTCGCGTTTACCCCGCCCCTTGACGCGTTTCATTGGGGGAAAGGCGAATGGCGATAAGCGAATTGATTGACATTGAACGTGCAGAGATCAGTGTGCTTCAATAGGTGCCATGCCGTGCTGTGCCCCGGTCTGTTTCTTTGTTATAGTACTAGTAGATTTTCTTTCATGAAGTACTTAGGGAGAATAGGGCATTAAGAGATAGAAAGAATATATAGCGGTATCATGGGGACCACTTTGTGGATTGAGGTCGTAAAGAATATTCCACACTATGACTCTTCTTTCCTCTGTTTCGATCATTCTCGGGCCGTCCGCGAGGCGTGGTGCCTTTTTCCAATTCCATGCCCAAGCTGCAGTGGGCAAGATACTACTGGTTGATGGGCGGTGGGTGCTAATGCATGCCCAGTGCGTCGGGGTTCGATTCGTTCCCAGGCGGTGGAGAACCACTTCTGCAGGTGACTGGAGTTCATGACCATGACCGTGATCAATTTGATCGAGGTACTCACTCGAGGCCACCTTGCTGGAGCACCGATGGGACGCCCCCGAATTCCTGGTTCGCCAACATTGTCAATTGGGGGCGGGAGAGATATTATTTTTTATTTATTTCATTGTTATTTTTTTTATTGTTGTCCACTACGGAGTACTCGCTCGCACACCTCCCTCCCAGCCACCGGGATGGTTTGGATCACACGGTCCCGTCATGGGTGGAAGTCGGTCTTGCTCGCTAGAGAACGTTGCGTGTAGATCGATGGGGCCACATAGATGAAAAAGGATCAGGTAGGTCGTTTTCCCTCCTATCCTTGGAGGTGAGATTGCTGCATAGTGTGCTGGTGCTACCGGGTGCACGGGAATTGTGATGAATCCCAAGGCAATGGAGAGAAATTATTGGCGAGGATGGTCAATGATCAAGTGAGCCATCTGCACTCGGTCTGCATTGAGAATACCTTTCTCGGTACCCTTGCAGTTGAAGGAGAGGGAGGGGGAACGCAACGTTGCAAGTATAGTAACTCACGGATGAACGAGGCACAGCCCAGTCTAATTGATCTAGACTGGTAAGCTAAGCTATTACTGTTCTGGATCGCAGGTCCTGCAGCCCGTGCAAAAGGTACGGCAGACTGATGAGTCTAGTGTGTCTCCATATAAAGAGATTAATTATGATGATTCTGGACTATCTTGTTGGGGCCACTGGGGCGACTCCATCAGGATGGCTGCCATTTGTCGACGGGCTGCAGGCGTGAATCCTCTGCCCGTCCCGAGGGATCGTTGGGCAACGCGGTGAGGCGGTTAGAGGGATGCAGCACTTACTATGGACCAGCCCCCGAGAATGAGAGGGTGAGAAGAAAAAGTGTGCGAGTGAGTTTGACGGCCATTGTGTGAGTGCTCGAGGGTTCTTGATCTGAATGGATAGGATAGAAGAGTACTACTGGTTAGTCTCTTTCTTCCGGCTGAACCAACATTGGCCAGAAAACAGGTAAAAATGACAGGAAAAAAGAAAGGAGGAAGCGAGGGAATGATGTTGGAGGAAGAATTCGGAAAAGAAAAATTAAAATAGAAAAAAGAAATAGCTGCATGAAAAATAAAAAAAAAGAAGGCAGAGAGAATGCAGCTGAGTGGCTCACGAGGAAACGCAGCATATCGACTTTCTCCGCATTCCTGAGCAGTCGCGACTCTCCAATTGCCCTGTCTGCTTTTCCTTTTCTGATTTTTGCCCATTTTTCTGATCAATTAATTTTTTTTTTCTTCAGATTTGATTAACGATCGAACATGATGGCAATTGGCAGCTGTGGCATTTGAGAATGATCATGGTTGAGAGTGTGTCATCCCCGACCTGTTAACTAACTAACATCATGAACAACGATCTCGATTAGCGAGAATAGGAAAGGTTGCCCGTGAACAGCGCACCGGCGAGGCCACTTGGTGCCCTGATGGGCTTGACGTGGTGATCTCCGGGCCTGCTGGAAGGGGAAAAAAAGGTGGAGCCAGAAGGAAGTTGACTAGTAGTTCGTCCCTGTCGCGGCCACCCAGCAGACCAGAGCAAAGTTCCGCTACCCAAAAGGCGCTGGTTAACAGTTCAGTTTAGTTAGTTAGCAGTTGGATGCTGGGAGGTTTAGTGAGTGTTCGCGGCTTCTTGCGCCTACCGCTTCCCTTTCCCTTCCCCCCCCCTCGGCTGTCTCATCCTCTCGCTCTTCCTCTCCCAATTATTCTCTTCTTCCCTCCACACCCCCCGTTTATTTCCTTTCCCTCCGTTACTTCCCTACATCCCACCCCCTTCTTTCTCGACAGCCACGTTGTCGCTTCTCCTTTTTTCTCCGATCGAGCTTGTCGCTCGTCATCGACCATCCCTTCCGTTTCCTTTTCCTTTTCTTTTGTGTTGGTCTGGCGTGTTCGTGTGCCAATGTCGGCTCCCCATCTTCTATAGTTCCCTCCTCTGGGGTACCCGTTCGATGTGATCCTCTCGCAATTCCACCCCCCAAAGCGCATCGCTGCACAACATCGTTGCGCGTCACATCGAATAACATACGAATTCGATCGCTTTCGCCCATCCGACCACTCACACCTCGACGTGTTTTTCCTTTTCTTGTTTTGTTCCCCTCAACTCCTGTTACGACTCACGACCCCCAATAAACCCTAAGCGCGCCTTGTCGACGACCCTTCTTCGGAGATCGATCACAGACGTTGCACCATTGACTGAAACGGATTTCTTTACTTCTATTGCTCTTGGATTTCTTCGCCCCCTTGCTCTTCCATAGTTGAGTTTGGTTGTTCTCTAAATACCGTGCGCGCGCTGCACTCGAATTGGACAATATCGTGCGATCTAGGCTATCTCCGTCCGCGCTTAACTTGGAACGTCAGGCACCAGTTCTCGCATCGCTCTCGAGGTTCGCGACATGACAGTGGTATAGGAAAGTTGCATCAAATTGTCAAGATAACGCACTTACCTCTTACCACTTGTCCCCGTCTTAGCTAGCAAACCGTCGTTGAACCGATACGGGACTACACATCATGGCTTGTCGACCACACGGCCTATCGCGCACCCTGCCGAAGAACTTCACCTTTTCTTCGTCGGGTGAGCCTCGCACACCAGAGCGCGTTTCACATCACCTGGATGTGCCACCGCCTCCCCCTCGTCATTCCAGTTGCCGCTTACGTAGGTCCCGCGTCCGCTCGGGGACCGATGTCTTTGCGCAGGCCGAATATGACCTCAGCACGTTCAACCCGAACCCATCCGATGTCCCTATACCTTCCATTGAAGTCCCCTCTTACGACGCTTTCGTGGGCCCCTCGTGTCCAGCAGTACTCTCCCGCGATGACCGTTTCTTAGCGCCGCCCCGGGATCGCCTGGCCATGAAAACCCCTCCAGCTCAGATTCGCCCCGACCCGATCGAGGATAAAAGTACCGGATCGTGGTCTCTGGAGGACCCGCAGTCCCTGGGAGAGAGTATCCAACGTCCGGGTTCCGTCTGCTCGCAAGCATCGGATTCATCCGTCTCCTCGATAGAAACGTTTGGCTCCCGGCGCTCAGCAGGTGGAAGCTGTACCAGCATGGAGAGCGATTCATACGACCCGTTCTTCCACCTGGAGCTTCCACCAAAGACGGCTCCGGAGACGCCCTCTCTGTGTCGGACGCGCAAGAATAAGACACGGATGCTGCATGCTAAGGAACGATGGACCCTGGACATGGACAACCATCTATGGAACACTTACCAGCTCTACATCCAAGACCCTACCATTACCCCTTTCAAAATGACTCCGGGCAGCATTCCGCCGCTTGGAGTCACTCACCGTGTTGCCCAGGAGGCCAAGCGGACGTGGGAGAGAAGGCGCTTTAGACTCGACCGACAGTTTCCCTTCACGCTCTCCTACCAACGCCCATCTAGCAACTCTTCTCCTACCCCCAAGGTGGATGCGGTGAAGCCTACCTGGCCTAAGTCAGAAGCATCGACGCGGCGCAGGCTAAAACTACTGTGTAGAAAGAAGTTTTCGATTGCTCCACACTACCAGAGAATGATGCAATCCCGAAGTCCGACGCCAGCCCTGGACTTGTTGTCCCAGCCGTCTGGTGAACCTCCCAGGGCTGTCGGTCCTCCCAGTAGCTGCACAGCCTATGCGACGCGCGATCTTGGTGTGTCTCTCGTTTCCAGCTCTGTACCTGGGCCTTTGGTTCAGCTGGCAGCGGAAGACTCTTCGCCTCCAGAGATGAACAGCGAATGGTTCAATAATCCCATACTTGGTGCGCCTCGCCAAGTCATCCCGGAGCCACCTGCAATACATCCTGGTAGTGCCCCTAGACAAGAGCCCGTGCCACGGCTAGGATCGCCATTTACGTATAACACTTGGGGACCCAATGCCTCGAGAAAGCGATCTCAGCGTCATACCCCTAGGGCTCGGCGAGAAACCATCCATGTAACGGGCTCCCGGCTACGTTCTCCGCCCCGCATGGAGCCATTCGCGAACGTCGACCATCATGACCTGGCTTCGTACGTGGCCACTGCCAGCGAATCGCCAGCAGAACAAGATACGCGGGTGCAATTAGAAGACCTTGTCCGTCAAGGAAAGCTCAGTGATTTAGGTCAGCATCGCATACGCATTCGCAACCGTGGAGCCACGATAAGTTCAGTGAACCACAAAGGTCTTGACCAGTTGTTCTCCCCACCATCGTCGTCCTCTCGGAACGACGAAGATCCCATGGTCGGAAAGCCCATCGCCAATCCTATGCTGAATCTCGGTGGCGACAGTATCAAGCGCTTGGGCTCCCCTTTCAAGGTAGAAACGCCCAAACGAGTTCCGCCGTCACCGAGACGCATTCGACACGCGCCGTCGCTGTCGGATCCGTTCGCAAGCGGGCTTTTACCACAATTCCAGCCGACGAGCCCGAACAGTCAATCGAAGAACGAAGAAAGGACTAGTCGGCTCCCTTACGATCCAACGGAGCAAGGCATCTCCGATGCAGAGCGCATTCGGAGGCAGATCCTGAACATGCCGTACTCGAGGCAATAGATTGCATATTGCATTGTCAGAACTCTGTTTCACCATGTGTCAACGTCACATCGATCTACTACACTAATGACCGGGATGATTTACCGTGATTTTGATCGCATTTTGATCAAAGGATATAATGACAGAAACGGAATTCACGAATTGATGACCTTTTAGCCTTTGCTTCTCTCGCGCTGAACCATTGCATTTGTTGACGAGCAACATTGCATGGTAGGCGCAAGAGACGAGGCCACAATAACGAAAAACAAAAAAAGTGTTTTGAAGTTGCTTCTACATGCATACGTTGCTTTTTCGGCGGTTCAGCTGTACACCACGGTGCTCAACGGTGTACGAGCCAAATTTTTCCAACCGCGACTCATTTAACCGAACTGGACCGTCGTTTATTACGCAGTGTTCTTGTTCTCCTCTCTACTCTTGACCCATACAGCATGTTTGTCGGAACGCTCTCCGGGGCATTTTAGAAAACCGCAAACGACAAAAACCTTATCTGTCAGGGGAGTGTTTCGCAGGCACGTTGATGGTCATTACACTCTCTGATTTTCCTTTTCTTCTATCTCAACATACCGAACTCCATACATTCTTTGAACAAACATCGACAGTATCACAACATCGCCAGCAACACCGAAAACCGAAAAACCTACAAAGCAAACCCACTCTGGCAACCCACTATCTTTCAATCTCTTTTCATCTCTTTATCTCTTTCTCATATCTTCCCATCGAATTTGAATACTCAACATTACCGTGCGATCCGTCTTTGATCTTGATGAACCTTTCGCATGCCTCCTTTAGCATGCGCAGTGATGATTGGAATGGAGAGACGCCGCTATTGAATGAATGACTCATAGATGAAACGAATCCGCACGACTTGGCAGCTGCTTAGTGACGACGTCTTATGGAAAGCGCCCCATTGTCTTTGCAGCGTTTAGCTTACAGTTTCAGCCTTGCTTTAACTGACATTTTACTTCGAACTTGCTTCATGTTCGTTCTACTTACTGACTGACCATTACTTACATTGTTGTCTGTCTATCTGTTTAGCATGTCTTGCTCCAGTCAAGCATGTTTTTATTGGCTTTCAACTTGTCTACATCTCTCATTATGTCTCTTACTATCTCTATTTTTCAAAGAATACATTTCTTCTTTCTTTAACGATATGTAAAACTATTGACTGTGGCTGCATTGTAGCTCGGCTGTTTAGTATAGCATATTTTCATCGATCTAATTTCAAAGTTTGAACAATAGCTCATTATGGATACGGATAAGGGTATTGAAGCAATAATGAAAAGCAGAACTGGTATGATCCAATGAATTACCGCACTGCAGTGTCCGAGTGAACGGATACTCACATAGACCATTCATACCATGCCACTGTAATAGACATGCTAGCATTCCTTGCAATATCTCTTTGTAACGATTGGTTTCATCACGAGACTGTCTATATCAGTTGCCTAGACATCAATCACTTGTTCATTGAATCTAGGTTAATGCCAAGACTTCATCTCCTAGCTCAGATGAACTTTAACCCTAACTCATCGAACTCTCCAGATACTAGGACTAACTACTATCACAATGCATAACGTGCAACGTATATCACTATCATATCATATGTATTCAGACCAACGTCCACTATAATATAGTAACAGACAATAAGAACAAGGGAATAAATACATATGTGTAAATGTGAAACAACAACCCAAACGCCAACGCTGCGACTAACACAAGAAAAAGTAGAAGAAAAAAGACAAGAGGGGGTATAAAGTGCGTACGTACGTGTCACGTGCATCGTCGAAAGGGGGATGATGGATTATTAGTGAAAGGACAAAGGGGGAAGGGGTGGGGGTTGTAAGGGGAACAGTGAAAGAAGGCGAACAAAGGATAACGAAGCAGTAAATTAACACTTCTCCAAGCGCTTCCTCCTCTCCGCATAAATAGCCTCTAATTTCCGGATTTGCAATCCAAGACCCTTCTTCTCTGCATTAGCGAAGAGCCAAGCTTCCATTCTCTCGCGGAGATGTCTCATAGAGTTCGTCACGGGGAGGATCGGTCCGTTCTCACTGGCCATAGCGGCAGGGTTCTGGCCTTCGCGTTCCAGTTGAGCCCATCTCTCCTCGCCGGGATTGAGGAGGAGGTCGAAGACGTCGTTCCAGATGTCGCGTTCCCAGTAGCGTTTCAGAGACTCGCGGATTCGGTATGTCTTTGTCTCCGGGTTATTGCCGCTGGGGACGGACTCGAGGTACTTTCCGAAGAGCATGACGTGGATAGTGCCTGCTAAGCCGTAGAGATCGATTTGATGCGTCCAGGGTCGCTTCTCGCGGATTTCGTTGCATTCGTGCTTGCCGGTTTCCCAGTCGGCGACGAATTGGACGGATGGTTGGAAGACTTGCATGTCGATACTGCGGCCGAAGTCGATCAGTGAGAGACCCTTGTTGCGCCAACCGTGGAGACCACGGGGGGAGTAGTGAATTTCGCGTGGGTCTGCGGTGATCTCGTCGCCTAGGTCGATCAGGGAGGGAGGCGGGACGGGCTTGTCGTCGAGGCGGACGAGGCAGTTATCGGCTTTGATGTCGCCGTGTAAGATGCCACAGGAGTGAAGAGACTCGACGATACGGAAGAGCTCTACTGTGAAGAACATGGCCAGGACCTCGTCTATTCCGCCTTCGGCGTTTGTGGTGGCTGAGATCGGCTCGTTACGGATGAGGTTCACGAGATCGAGAAGTGTTCCTTGTCCACGGTAATCTTCGACCAGGATGCTTTCTCCTTTGTAGACGTGAAGCTCGTGTGCGCGGATGATACTTTCAGTGGCGCGGGAGTATTCGGGATGCTGGCTCAATCGTTCGTTTGCCGTGCGGATCATGTAGAACTCCCACTCACTGGGCGGTCCTACCTCCAGTTTTATCGCTTCGAAGCCGTGACGGGGTGAGTCATATCGAATGGGACTAGGGTTGTGGGAATCTCTGTTGTTGGAGTCGGTTTCCGAGTCGGAAGGTAGACTGTCGATGCTCTCTGCGAAATAGACCGGCGCATAAGCACCGGCACCGAGCTCACGCCTGATGATATAGCTTCTCTCAGCACCTGGAAGTTCAAGGATGGGAACATCGAAAGATGCCTCATCCCCGCTTCTTGAACGCTTTGGGCTTGTCTTGAGGTATCGCTGTATCTCAGAGCCATAGTGAGTGTCCATGTCCGGGTGGCCGTGGTAGCCAGGGTACGATGCCAGCGGAGGCTGCAATGACCGAAGAATCGTCTTACGAATATCCCTGTCAGTGGGGTTGCACAGTTCATCCTTGATGACTACTCCTGTTTGAGTGATTTCCTTCAGGGGGCTCAATTTGAAGCTTGATCGAAATTTCTCCATGGTGGGACTGAGAGCAACGTCTTCAGGAATATCAGGAAAGTCATCGTGGTGAGGCGTGGCAGGAAGCAATGGGCTCGAAAACAAGAGATTGCCCATCGGGGGCTTCGACGGCGTCTTCGCATTATAGAGGCTGTTTCTCGCTGCTGTCATTGACAAAGAATGTTCGGTCTGTTCAACGATTGGTGTCATGAAAGGCAGGCGATTCTGAGCCATGATTGCGGGGTCTCGATAAGGGCCATAGGGTGGATTGTAATCTTCAGGCATTTGGGGAACGAATCGCTGCCTTTCGCCATTCTCATCTGCATCATCGAACTGCTCTGTGTTATCTCTGCCATGGTATGTGGAGTCCTCCGGCATGGCAGGTGAATGAGCAGCGCCCAGATCCGGCACATCACAGGCCGAGAACTGCGTCCACTCTCCATCTGCCACACTCTCAGCGCGAGTGTTGTCTTCGAACCCATCCTCGTCACCTTCGACAAACGACTTGTGAAAGGTTGTATCATCATCGCCAAAGTCGCTTGATGCAGCAGACATGCGACCAGTGACCGTGCTCTCTCCACCGCTCGTATAATCATCGTCATCAAAGTCACTACTCTCCGCTGCATTCTCGGTCTCTGCTTTGAGTGGCTGATTGAAAATGCTATAGATCTCGTCTGTTGCGGCGCGGGTATGGATGGTCATGGTTGGCTCTGCAGTGCTCTTGCGACGAATCTTGCCTCCAGTGGGCGAATCAAATTTCATTTTGACTTCAATTATATTAGTACACCAGACAGTGAAGAGAAAAATCATTGAGTACGATATGAGTCCAGAGTAGATACTTACTCGTCTGTGTTTCTCCCTTCACTTCACGAAGCTTCAACTTCCGCGCTTTGTTAGTTTTGCTTTCCTGGGCCGAATTTCCCCGTTCGGGATCGTGGGTCTCTGCATCTTTGACGGTCAATTTCTGCTTGAACTGTTGTGGAAGTTCATTCTCAAGGCCATGCTCAAGGGGATTCTCGGAGGGAATCTCCGCAGAAGCAGCATTGCCTGAGATCTGCTTGAGGGGCTCTTTATGGGCCCGCCAGTTCTTGCCCATCCAGCCACGGCTGATGGCTCTAAGTTCCTCGAAGCTCACTTCATGATTCGGGTTCTTGTAGTCTGGGTATACTGCTTCAAGGTTGACGAAGACGCGCTCCCGTCTCCCTGTACGTGGGTTAACCGCTTCCCTTACGCGATGCTCTGGAACATGTTTCGATTGCAATGCTTCTTTGGCTTGTAAATTTGAATTTGACTGAATACATAAATCGTAAACCAATGCGGTTCATGCCACCAATTAGTCCTGTGATCGTAAATATACGGAAATCAGAAAGAGTAGGTAACATAACCTGAACTTACCTCATCCCTGAAAATCGTCATCTTCTGTGCCGGTGCCGGCTTCTTCCCCGCCTTCAAAGTCTCTCCTGCCCATGGCTTTGCCTCAACCTTGTTCTCCTTCCGTCGGTCATGCATCGATCCAATGCTGTCCCACCCTTGTGCCGGCGCGCTGACAGCTGGTTGGCTCGGTGAATCGGCGTCGGAAAAGATCGCCATCTTCGGCTTGCCGGATTTTGTCTTCGGGGCAGCGCTGCGGGCGGGCGCTGGGCGCTGGGCCTGGGGATCGGCTTCTTCCGTAGAAGCCGAAGCGAAGGGGTCGACCTTGGCAGCCAATGCCGGGCGCACAGCCGGTAGTGCAGGTGATGAGGGGCCATTGTCCTGTGTGTGGTTTTCGTAGCGGTGCTGGAACTCGCTGTATTTGCGCACAAGTCGTTCTGCGGGGCGCGCTTCCTTGTCAATGCCAAGCCGGTACACCTCGTCGGCCTGTGTCCATCTTCCTGCACTTTCCAGCCAGGCCGCAAATTCTTCGTAGAACAATGCAAGTCCTTCTCCGATGCGGTGGCGTGCCAGAAAAGCGAATGTCTCGCGGGGTGAGTCGGAGAAGAGTCGGATGTAGTGGAGCCACAGGCGCAGATAACGGGGGTCGTTCTTATAATGAGGGGAGTTGAGGAAGTGTTTCACGGCACGCTCCAAGAGGGGCAGAAGGCCGGATTCAGTTGTAGCCTGGGCGGTAGGGTAAGCATTTAGCGTCCATTTCACATATCGGTCGTAAATATCCAGCGGGTCGTCGGATTCTCCTATGGCCTGCAATTCTGTTTCGTATTCCTGGCGGATGCCATCATTCACTGTGCGGGTATCATTTGGCGACGGTGTAGCCAAGATGTCTGTAGACTCGCGCGGAGAGAAGATGCGAGCCAACTCTCTTGCTGAGCGGCCTCCTGGTAGCGACTGAATGTTCTCCTTCTGGCCTTCGATGATGTCGAAGTTGACGTGGTCTTCGTTGGCCGCCATTGCGGCGACAGATGAAGAAGAGAAGTGGATCAGAGCGAGTGCGCGGAGGGTGTTTAGTGATCGGTCGTAGTAAGTTTGCGATGACAGCGGTGAAGAAGTCGATATGGTGGGCTGGCGAGATGAAGCAAAGGGACTCGAGGAGATTGAATGGATGGGATTGACCGACTCGGGCAGTTTATCGATAAACAGCCGCTAGTCCCACTATGGCTCGTTACCTCGACGACCAGTCACATGGGCACTAGCCCATATCGGGTAATATTCGCTGCTGCTGCAGCAGAGATGTTCATGATGCTCTTCGAGAAAATCCCTAATTTATTAGGGAATTTTTGTGATTCAGACCAGTTACTCATATTCAAGTACGTCTAATCGATTCTTATCCCACTCGATATAACGCGTGGGAAGTCCAATTCAAGCAATCGCCTCAATCAAGCAATTCCCGCTCGCGTCGACCGCGTCAAACCGCCGGGCCGATCCTGCTGTCTTTCACGGCCCACCATCGCCTGCCATCCCACCATTCCAGAACGACTGACCAGATCGGGTGACTTCATTGTCCTTGAAGTGCCCAGACAAGTTGCGATGCCTCCGCGCGGTACCCGAAAAGCAGCCTCAACCGCAGTGGCGACTGAGCCGCCACGCTCCCCCGAACCGGGAGGCAACAAGCGCAAGCCAGACGACGCTCAGGAACAGAGCTCCCCACTACGAAGATCGAAGCGCGTTAAATCCGTCGAAGGTCTCGGAACGCAGTCGCCGTCTGGCAAATCTACTGCACGCACAGCACCGACCGAACCTGCTGAGAGCCCCAAGGCGACACCGAGGAAATCTCGTGGCCGGGTCGTTTCGGTGAAGAAGGAGGTTGAGGAGGAAGAGACAGTCACGGTCGAGGCAGACATTGATGACGAAGACGAGGTCAAGGACGAAGAAGTGGATGAGAAGCCGAAGGTGAAGGCCAAGGTTACGAGGAAGAGAAAGACAAAGGAAGAAGTCGAGATGGTACCATTGAGGGCGCGCACGCAGGGTCTGCGCATGTGTGTAGGCGCTCATGTCAGCGCTGCCAAAGGTTGGAATTACTCGATACAGTCCATCCTTGATATGATGCTTACGATGCTGTATTACAGGCGTCTTCAACGCGGTTCACAACAGCATGCACATCGGGTATGTCCACTCACCATCCCAACCAACCATCACTAATCCTTCTCAGCGGCAACGCCTTTGCCCTATTCCTCAAGTCCCAGCGGAAATGGGACAACCCAGCCCTCCAAGATGACCACCGCGACCAATTCCGCAACCTCTGCATCGAGCACAAATACGACGGCGCAAAGTGAGCCTACCCCAATCAACCTACCTACCCAACCCCAATCTAACCACATACCAGACACATCCTCCCCCATGGCTCCTACCTCGTGAACCTAGCCCAAGAAGACAAGACCAAAGCCAAGCAAGCATACGACTCATTCCTCGACGACCTCCGCCGCTGCGAAGCCCTCGGCATCACCCTCTACAACTTCCAGTACGCCCCCCACCCCACATCCATACCCTCTCCCTCTACCTCACCACCCTACCCAACTCCTAAAAGAAACCCCCAACTAACTCCCCAACCCCACAGCCCCGGCAGCGCCAACCAAACCCCGCACGCCTCAGCCATAACCCGACTCGCAAAGGCCCTAACCTCCGCCCTCTCCGCCACCAGCACCGTCACCCCCGTCCTCGAAACCATGTGCGGCCACGGCAGCACGATAGGCGGCTACCTACACGAATTCCGGGACATCCTCTCCCAAATCCCGCAAGAATACCACCACCGAATCGGCATCTGCATCGACACCTGCCACAGCTTCGCAGCGGGATACGACCTCACCTCCCCATCAGGCTTCGCCTCCTTCATGCAAGAATTCTCCGACGTAATCGGCCTCCAATACCTCCGCGCCCTGCACCTAAACGACTCGAAAGCACCGCGGGGAAGTAAACGCGACTTACACGCCAACATCGGCACGGGATTCCTGGGTCTCCGCGCATTCCACAACGTCATGAACGAGCCGCGGCTCGAGGGATTACCCATGATCTTGGAGACGCCGATTGATAGACCCGAGGGAGATATCAAGGAGGAAGGGGATGAGTCTTCCAAGGGCAAAAAGAAGAAGCCGGCTGGGGCTTCTGCGAAGCTAGTACCGGATTATAATGTGTGGGCGGGGGAAATCGCGCTACTTGAGTCGTTGATTGGGATGGATCCGGAGGGAGAGGAGTTCCGGGCGTTGGAGGCGAAGTTGTCTGAGGAAGGAAGGGAGATGCGCGAGAAGCAGATGGAGCAGTATGAGCGGAAGATGGAGGCGGAGGCGAAGAAGGCGGCGAAGAAGGAGAAGGGGCAGAAGACGTTGATGGACATGATGAATGGGGGTGGGAAGGGGAAGGGGAATACGAAGACGAAAACTACGAGGGGGAAGAAGGGAAAGGATGAGAGTGATGGGGAAGGGAGTGATGAGGAGGGGTGTCAGAGTTGTTCAGAGAAGTGAAGCCAACTACGTACGGAGTATTAAAATGTATGAACAGAATGATGTGTGGATGGTATAATATTGGAGTAGAGTGTTCTACTTCGACATCGATATTACGTAGACTGCAATGCGATTAAGCTCCATTAGAGCTAAGAGATAGATAACATGGTATCACTCGATAAATCACTGTCTATACCAGACATCGTCTGCCAATATGTGCGGGACGCCCAATGTACTCCAGACATGCCAATTCACAGGCATGCTGATCAGAACCGCCGTTATAAAAATGGAAAGGACCATCCAAATCAGAAACGTGCTGCGACCATCGACGAACTCGAACGCTGATGCCATGACGTTGTAGACCGACAAAGGGGTTTTGGGATATCAAAAAAAGTAGGGAAGCAAATCCAGGTCGAACCATACCAGTGGTCCCATGAACCATGGTGAGAATGCTTGAAGCAGCAATTCCAAACATACTCGTCTAGGTAGCTGAGCGTCCTTCAGGTGAAGCCCGTTCTGGAGATGTCTGGGGCTTGCTACCGAGGCTAGGGCCGGAAGCCGTCCGGTTAAGCTCGGCTTCCAGGGACGTGATGACGGGGGGTGCTGATTTCAAGGGCGAGGGGGCCGACACTCGAGGGGAGAAATTTCTATCGTGGTCCCCTAGATTGGTAGTGTTGATGCTTAACCCGAGCGCATTGCTAGCGCCACTGGCACGAACACGGAATGAGCGCCGACCGCCAGCGGTCAAGTCATCCTCAGGAGTAATATTCACATTGTCCTCGTCGACGTGAATGCCCGGAGATTGGAAAGTGCTCGTTTCGGGGTTGCGGATCCGACTGTACTCTCCGCGCTCCCCAGTCGGGTCGGAATCGTCCTCGGAGTCCAGGTTAGGACTCCGTGTCCAGGCGCTCTTCTGAGATTCTGAGCGCATTTTAGAGATCTTCATGTAGTTGTAGGACGCGATGCTGCCAATGGTGACCACCAGGCCCGTAATGTTGACTGCAGTGAGCTGATCGTGGAAGATGACCCCGGCAGCACTGATAGTGACGACTTCCTTGAAGATGCCGCAAATGCTCAGCGTCACGACCGAGGAGCGCTTGAGGAGCGCAAACTCAGAGGAAATCATGCAGAAAGCCAGGATACCAGGGAAGATCAGCAGGAAGACAGCAAACAGGCCTCCACGGGCAGCCGCCAGGGCTTGGAAGCCGGCGATGATCTCCAAAGGCCCCTCTACCGCCAGCGCAATGACGATCAGGGAGAAAAACATCACAGGCGTCAGGAAGAAGAGGGTCGAGAACGGGTTCGCCGTCGCAGGATGGCGTAGAAGGAGGATCTGCGTGAGGCCCCATCGGAAGCCCGAGAAGAAGGCGGATGCAATGACGAGGATGAATCCAACCGCATTGAACGCGGTCTCGCCGGCGACCATCATGACCACACCCACGGTCATCGTAGCAATGATCACGATCAATTTGACGGATGGGGTTTCGAGGCGGAAAACAAAGGCAAAGAGAAGGACGAATGCTAGTGCGGATGATTTGCACATGGTGAGGAAGGTGAGGGAAATGAACTTCAGGGACATATTTCCTAGACCGATATCGAGGGAAGTCGCCGCACCGCAAGGGACGAGACGTGTAAGGTAGAATAACCGGGTGACCACCGGTCGGGACTCATGGGGATCATGTTCGCTCACGGGCGAGCCTGTAGGTGTGGAGGCAGCGGGCGCTTTCGGACGCAGGGAGGGTATCAAATATAGGAGAATGGATGAAAAGGTAAACTGAACGGCCATATGCAAGCTCGTGGTAAAGAGGGGGAAAGGAAAGACAACATCGTCATCGGAGAACATCCACTTGTTGTACTACCCAGACCGACGGGGGTTAGCATGTGAGCCATGAAACACGCGCGCGGGAGCAACTCACAATTGAAATCGACAGCGAAAAGAAATACCACAAGAGGATCAAGCCCGCATTGATGGACAGCCTCCTGAAGACATCACTGTCTGTGAATCCAAAGGGTAATGTATCGTGCTTCGAGGCCTTGACGTCGGCGATGCGGGCATCCAACTGTCGACGCTGCTGCCTTCTGCGGCGTCTCTGGCGTCTCTGCTTCGCTGTGAGACCCGTTTCTTCGTCATCATGGAGGTCGTCGTCTGAGCTAATATAATCCATTTCCAAGCTCTCTGCGATCGAAGACAGGTCGGAGATGTCTGCGTCCTCAGCCGGCGAGGACTTGGGCTCCTCTCGTTTGGAGCCAGCAGCGTCCCCAATAGCCCTTGGAGTATCGTCCCGGTGTTCGATTGGAGCTGACTGTGAAGCGCCCGCTAGCACTGAACTCCGCCGTCGATGATGATTGCCAGATGGGGAGACACCCATGGTCGGAGAGGGAGTGCCGTCGGGGCGGGACGGCGCACGATATAAGAGGGCGATAAGGAGAGGGAAAGGAGGGTAGTCGCTAGGATGGCGCGAGCCCCATCAGTGACGAAAGGTAGGACTAGGGTATGTGTCTCAAGTGGGCCAGCGCTGAGGGAGAATACTAGTTTTAGGACCGGAGGGGAGGGATTTCGCGAGGGTGAAGAATGGCGAGGGGCACCGGATGCCCGAAGGAGAGTGATGAAGGAAAGCCGGTGAGGGAATTGACTGGTCTTAGTGGGGACGTTGACAAAAAGCTCACGCAGAAGAAGGCAAATCAGAGTCACGAGAGAGAAAAAGGAAAATGTCAAGGGAGGGTGTGTGTGTGGGTGGGAGAGATAGATAGGAGTGGCAGCAGGACAGCCCGAGCAGGAGGAGAAAGGATGGGGGATGCAAGGGCGACCGATGCACGAACGCCGTCCCCGTTGATAGCGGCAGAGAGAGACAGTGAGCCAGGAAAGAGGCGGGATAAGCACGCGAAAGGAGGAAAAGAAAAACAGGATAGGGAAAAAACGAAATGAAAGGAGGAAAAAAGAAGGAGGGATTCACACAACCAGTCAGCACAGCAGGATGAACCAGTTGAGACGGAGAAACAGAATGAGCATTTGGGAAAATGGGGAATTGGAATGGAATGGCAAAGGGAGGGAGAGGAAGAGGGAGTCAGGGCAATCAGTCAGTCAGTCTAAGCAAGTACTGTCTAGTGCCAGTTTCAACCCAAAAGTGGATATGGAATTATTGTTTTTCTCGCCAAGGGAAGCAGAGAAATTCGAACAAGATTTATTACTATTACAATAATAATCATCAGAATAATATGAAATATGGATGTTGTTGCCAACAGCCACAGCCTCTCCAACGTCATAGCGCGATAGTCCACTAGTAGTTAGTTAGTTAGTTAATCCTCTCCCCCTGGTCGAGTTAGGGATACGAGCATCACCTGGTGCTGAAGGTTAATAATCATGAAATGATGACAGAAAAGAAGGACCGTCCGAAAAGGCCAGGCACCAGGATCCACCATCCATCCGCGTCTCAAAAAGAAGACTCAACCAAGGGCCCTTTGTTTTTTCATCTTCTGTCCTGTCCTGTGTGTGATCTTGCCCCTATTGAAACAATGCTAGTCTAGTCAAGAATTGTGTACTACTACTTTGTCAAATGATGCTGGATAGAACCTGCTCAGCTCGACAAGTCACCAGCCAACCTTCCCAGATACGGAGCGGGGATCCTCGTTTTCTAGATTCCTTCGGGTCTTTGTCCCTTCCGGCCGATCCGGGGGAAGCATTAATTGCTTCCCTTGGAGTTACTTGACTAACTCGATCATCATCCATGGCTGGCGATCGACTGGAGCTTTTCAGCTTCATCACTCGTGGAGACAATAGATCGATCGATCAATTGATACGGAGAAGATATAAGGATTGAACAAGAACAACCACATCATCAATTGATTCCCTCCTACGGGTAGCAAGAAAGAGAGGGATTGAACCAGCATCTCCTCACGCGATCAGGCAGCAGCAGCAGCAGCAACCCGCGGATAGCCGATGGTTGTTGGCAAGTCAGTACTATTTAGTAAGTAACAGTAGACATGTAGTGAAACATCCACCACCTCACTACCACTGGTGTCTAAACTCTACACTGGTCGACAACTATTTCCGACCGTAAGAAAAAAGAAGAAAAACGGCGCTTCGTGCCGTCTCTCATGATCACAACTAATAGATTATTCACACCGACTCTTGGCGGTTAGACCTGAATCGACTCGGAGCTTCCTTGGATCCAACTTTAAACACGACCCCATCGCTGGGCTGATTGGGTGCCGCCCAATGCAATAATCCACGGCCGCTTCTGGTCCTTTTTTCCCTTTTATCTCCCCTCGGCAGGAACAAGACGGCCGTCTTTCCGATAGAAATGACCCCAGCCAAGATATCTAGACTGGATAGATAGGATTTCATGAGTTGAGGTGCATATGGCTAGTGAGGTATGCCATTGTTCCCCTCTCAATGCCCCGTTCATTGCCCAGAACCTGGGCAGACCAGCTGCACCCTCATTTGGGTCACACTCCAGCAGCGAGAGGGAGAGAGCTAGACTACTTTCCAAGCACAAAGTATGCTGATCCCATCCCATCATCTCCATCAATAATGCGGGGTGGCCCCAACACCGATCATTTGTTTGAAGAATGATCTTCTGTCCCTGTATCCACTTCCTCAACTCATTGAGTCATCATTATTTCCTTCCTTTTCGCCATGTCTCAATCGCCACCACCCATCAAATCATGTCATCACACTTATGCCATGCACACTTCACCAACTCATCCCACAGTAGACCAAACCTGCCCTAAAATGATTCCCATCAAGTGAACACACCCTCACAAACTATCAATCTCATGCAGCCCTGCACCCGCGTTAGCTAAATCCCATAGTTCACACAATAGCCCAATCTGCATAATGCTAAACCTGCATCTGATGATCCACTGATGATCCCGATTCTGGTGCAAGAAGAGGGGCGGGAGCTGCAGGGAACCCGGAATGCACTCACTCAGTCACTCAATTCTTTTCCATACCCTTTTTCTTTTTCTTTTCTTTGCTTATGCTGTTATGCTAGACTATGCACGGAGTCTCTACTCAAAGTACAATGGGTCCAAGCGGCTCGGAGAATTCCATTGTGGCTTTTGCCTTTTCTTTTTTACAACACTCCCTTGCCTTGTCTGAACCTTTTTCCATACTAGTAGTTATGTGAGGGCTGAACAGCTGCAGTAAGCACAGACTAAGTCATTGTCACTCATCACACTATTTCCATCCCGCAATGCAATCAATAGTTCGAGCTACTAAGTTATCTACGACACAGTAGTTTATTGAAATTCTATCTGTCTGTCAGTCAGCCACGCTTCACTCCACTGAAAGTTTAGTTTTGCTTTCATGGAGCTAGTAGATAAGCCGCTGTTGATATTATTTCTCCGGAGGAAATAATAGTAGTGACATTACTGAAGTTCTTTTGTCCCGTCCAGCTCTCCTGCGCACTCACTGATCGCTCTGAAGCACGCACTGGACGTATACAACTTGGCATCATCATTCGATGACAACAAGCTATTACTCAGAGGATATACAGCAACAATAATAGTTGCATGTTGTCTTTGATTGCATCCTAGTTTGGGTAGAAATCTTCCTCATCACAATCTCTATAATAGTAGACAGACGCTGTCAATGTTAATAGTCTAGCAATATGTGAATACTCCAGTTCCTTTAATATTATAGCTAGTGGCATTTGATTTACATACTTTCACTTGTTGTTCTACAGATAGATCCTTCTATATCTTGAGTATCTGCTTCTTGTAAGATCACACTACTATTTGAATCTATACACTCTACTGCACGGATATTTCCAGGCCCAGAGTGAAAGCCTGCGTTAAGCTTCAAAGACCATAGAGATACACAAAAAGTGTCTATTCTAACCACAATTTTCGATACATGAGGAATAGGGCATCACTAAACGTAAAAATAATACAAGCAAGGATTGTTTAAGCATAAAAACCCGCATCCCCAGAATATAGACCTGTCTATCTACCACGAAGCCATGATAATGAGCAGGATTGAGCTATAGATCGAAACCAGGAGATAGAGAATAAACACCAATAATACGAGTACGCTTGCTCATATACTCAAGATTTATTCCAGTCCTCCTGTCCATCCACACAAGTATCCAAGTTGACCAACTACCATCAAAACGATCACATTCTTAGTGAGGACATGTGCAACTCGACGATTTCCTGGAAAGCGAACATGTTCGTGGGACCTTTCACAAAGTTCCCCAACCACGTGCATGTGGGACTTCAAATGATTCTGTGGAAAAGGTCATGTTAGATCTCGAGGAAATTATAACTCTCGTACCTCTCTCACTCTCTTTCCACTGGAGGTATCTTGTTTCGTCCCAAGGGGTTTGATATGACAAGAAAGGATAGGGTTGACAATTAAACTAACTTAGAGTTCCAAGGCTAATGTTATTGATGTAGTATCTAGATAATAGATTACCCGCAGTGAATTACTACAGACAATGTACATCAACTACCATCAAAGCGACAGCAACTCAGCATCTCCATACTCTTCTCTCAAGTCTACTGAAACTATACCTTTTCGATAATCCCATGTTATAGACCTCAATACCATCTCCAACAGACAAAGAACCATTACCCCACTACACCACCATAATTCCCTCCCTTCATATGACCTCCTAAAACCCAACTCATAAAACCGCCCTATATACCAAACCACTGCCTGCAATCTACCCCACGCAAGGCAGATGCGCTACAAGCGGTTCCACACAAACATCAAATTAAAATTCATCACGCCGAAGGATCAACATCACCTCGTGACAGATACGTGGTCCATGCAGGTAAGATATGTGGGAGTATGCCACTGGCTAGAACCAAAGGGCGTTTTTCTTGGGGTTCGGTCCGGGCCATTCCTGGCCTTAGGAATTAGAGGAAGTTTGTATGAGTGGTGCCTTGGCTTTCAACCCTAAGATAACTTTTATGCATGCTATTCACACTGTACCAACTAGGTAGCTGAATAGTATAGCATGGTTCTGGACTAGAAGTAGTATAGTCAATGCTTTTATTCTTATACTACTGATGTTGGGGTCATTTCCTTGTCTATCAGTATATGCAGTTATAGCATTGTGAAATGACCAGAGCCTCAAGTCAGGATGGTATAACTAGCGATTCAGATCTAACTATATCATATCATCTGGTAGATGGAATAGACCACCTCCGATTCAAGACATAAATATCCAGCAGAGAATATTCTTCCCCATCAACCTCCTATACACCCAACAACATCATCCACAGTCACAACATAATCAAACTGTAATTTCCCCCTTCTACTTACTCACAACCCACCCAACCCTAATAACCAGTATACTGCAACTAACACCCTCAACCCACCCAAACCAGCTACCAAGAAATACTACTACACAACAACAATGCCCCGAAAATGCCCCACGTGCGCCAACACCGGCGCAATCACAACCACGTGCGCGAACTGCCAAGGGTCCGGCGGATGGTGGAAATCGACACGCACGGTCTGCGATCGATGCGGGGGCACGACGGTCGTGAACACGGGGACATTCTTTGCTCGGAGAGTGACATGTCCGAATTGTAGGGGCGCGGGCAGCTGGGTGAAGAATCTGTGGCATAAGTGTGGAAGATGTAAGGGGAGTGGACGGGCTTTGGCGCCTTGTCCGAGTGCTTGTAAGAGGGGGAAGGGGGTTTATAGGAATTGGTAGTTGATGTTATTATCATCATTATTATTGTTATCGTTGGTAAGTAGGGGTGGGAGTGGTAGTTACAGAGATTCAGTATAGGAATTAAAGTGCAATTAAATGGTTATGTGATGAGTACTACTTTAGTTGTTGAGTAGTTCTTTTTGTTGCTCGGGGTATATTAGGGATTTCTACAGGAGGATTCTTATGCTGTGTTTGTTATAGTATATAATTATTGATAGAGAGAGTGTGTTATCTCTGATGGACTATCCAGCCAACCCATTACCCACTGCAGCTAGCAGTTTACCTGCACCACTACACATAGACCAATATGATAGATATTAAATAAGCCTGGTAAGGTTAACCCAAGCGCATAACCGTCATGGCACAATTTAAACAACTCACTCAGCACACGCACTATCATGCCCACCCCCACATCCCAGCCAAAAGAAATACCTCTCTCTCTCTGTCTCTTCCGGATCTAATCATCTACTGGTTCAATAGTACCAAGGTAAGCCTCAGCTCAACAGAACTACTGTATTTCCGACATAAGCAATCTCCCATCAATATGTAATATACACATCAAGCAATTAATAATCTATTGTTGCTTTTTCGGAGATAGAAAACTCAAAATTGACTCCATTTGTTCAATGGTTTTATCGGGCTTTATTTCTTTTGCTTTTATCGAGAGAAGGCAGTGTACCGATTGTTGATACTGTATGGAGACGGTCATACTTGATGGGAACGACACTTTAAGTCCTGTGTGCTGCTTTGATTAGCACAACTAATTAATACAGTAGTCATTCATAGAATGGAGATAAATAGATCAGATAGGTCTCATATTCATGCCGCCCCTGTATCTAATGGAAATAAATCTAAAGAACATGCCAGAAGGCAAGGCTCCATTCCCGACCTATATGATGCGCTGGTTTCCAGGACAGATTAGCTTGTCCGCTGCACCAAGCATTGGTCATGTCTGCGCCTGCTTGAAGGACCGTCGACCATGGCCCCTCGCGCAATCCTTTCCGTGTATAATTGACAATCAGGGAGAACTCGTGTTCTCCAGTTTATCATTCGCTAAATTGCGTTCATGGATAAATGGATCCCACGCAAATCATCATCCCCAGCACTGCACCTAAGAGGCAAATCGAGCCTTTCAGATGGGTAGTAAAATATAGGAAGTCGTATTCAGCCCCCTTTACGTTGTCCAGCAGCACCGGCTCCTAGAGTCAGATTGTTAGTCGCCATGCTTCATACAAGCGGGTCCGTCCCAAATGAATGGTATTAGACTTACCAATAGTTGCACTCGCGTTGCGCAGTTCAATCTTCTTACGCTCCATCTCAAGCTGCACAACTGTCAGACGAATCCTGTCTTATGTATAAGGCCAACTTACCACCATGCGTACTCGGGCAAGAGCAGCCGTGTCACCCGCCACAAGTGGCCGGCAGTCGTCAGGGCGGTAAGGAGCCGCAATGGAGACAGCATCGGCTACGATGATCTTGGTTCCATCCCACCGGGCCGGCATTGTGCGACTGAATGCGTCAAAGAGATCCTGTGCCTCCTTGGTGACTCCCTTGCCTCGACGTGCTTCACCTTCCTGCAGCTTGCCGACAGCAGCGGCCTCCCGCGCCTTCAGAGCGCGAATATCAAGTGCGTGCAAAGGCGGTACGGCATCAGAGAAAGAAGCCCCATCGCTGTTGGACGGAGGCAAAGAGAGAACTTGGAAGGATTGTATGCGCGACACCGGGATGACGTGGTAATCGCCGGTCTGTGACTTGCCTTCTTCGGCAGTATTGATGGCAACGAGGTTTGTGATCGGACAGGCTGTGAACAGAGTCCCCTCAATGGTGGAGGCGACCGGAGCTGTACTGATACGAACACTGTACAAAACACAACATTAGCATGAACTTGAGATCTCTGCATTCATCCAGAGGCTTTCTGGCAAAGAGATGCAGGTGCTAGCACTTGTTGGACAGACGGAACTCTGCTCAACAGTGCTATGATAGGTCGAGGCTTACCGTGCGCCAATTGCACGGCTCAATGCCACCTCCAAAGGCACCATGGCACCAGCCATTCCCTGGCCTGCAGTTGCGCCAGACGATCCCTGTGCAGATGTTCTTACTCCCACGCTTTGGCGTTTGTTATCTGCCATATGCTCAGGCAGGAGACAGTTGAACTATCCCACCAGGAGCAGTGCAGGACAGGACAGGCTCCACAGTCAGGCAGTAGCTGGGCTGTCTCTGCAGAGGAACAAAGGCGGAGTCGGTCGAGAGTGTCCCAAACACACGATTGCTCACGGCGAGGGCTAGTCAGAGCGCAGGTCGAAATGATCGATCGGAATGGGATTCCAGGCTGGGTGGAAGCCACGGTCGTTACCAGCAATGACGATGGCACTCGAGCGCGGAGCAAGCAAAAGTGGGACGGGCGGGAACCGCAGCTTAGTCGTAGTTGAGTAAAGGAACGACAAAAAGTAAAGACATAAAATATCCAGTAAAACAACAAACACAGAAGTGAATACGACGCCAATAAAGTACAACCAGCCCGGGAGGAAAGCTCCTCAGCGTCCTGGCATGCAGTTGGGCAGAATGGTGGTGTGATTGTGCACTATTGGATTGACACGATGGCCGCCGAAAGGGAGTCACGACCTTCCCGTCGCCCAATCCGGTTTAGTCCAGGGCGGAGCAGCACCTCCGGCAATCACCAGTTGGCTGCTCTTTCACTAGCCTCAGCACTTGAATTCTGTCCCTTCGAAACTACAACATCCTTTATTCGACCCACTACTTATTAGAATTCAATCTACTATCATACTACAGTATGGAAAGATTGTGAAAAGAAACGTAAGACTATTTTATTCCATACGTTTTTCCCATCAAAAAAAGAAAAAGAAAAAGAAAATAAACATCTAGATACACGTTAATGAAAATATAATAGAAATTCATTTCCTGTTTTGCTGGTCGTTTTGATCGTCATCATTCTTGTTTATGTGCTCAGGGGAGCCCGACTAGTTAACTCTCCTGATTCTAGCCCAGCCTGTTCCCATGCTAGACCAGTGCGAGGCTCCACGTCCAGCGTTTTACATCGCATTTTCGTTTAGGCAATGTAGGTGGACGCAGACACGTTACCACCGCGTCCAGTCCAGTTGACGTGGATGTCCTTGCCCTCGGGGTAGGTCTCGCTGGCGTGCTCGGGCTTGATGCGGAAGGTGTGGGCACCGAAGTAGTCACGCTGGGCCTGCAGCAGGTTGGCGGGGAGGTCGCGGGTGCGGTAGCCGTCGTAGAAGCTGAGGGCAGTGCTGAAAGCGGGGGTGGGGATACCCCAGAGAGCACCCTTGCTAACAACGTTTCTCCAGCCGCTCTGGGCCTTCTTGATGGCGGTGTTGAAGAACTCGTCGAACAGGAGGTTCTCAAGGTCGGGGTTGTTGCGGTAAGCGTTGGTGATGTCCTTGAGGAAGACGGAGCGGATGATGCAACCACCACGCCACATGAGGGCAATGGAGGGCTTGTTCAGCTTCCAGCCGTACTCACGAGCAGCCTATAGTAACCGGTCAGTAGCCGACAACGTGGTAGCCATACTCTGGACCAGACTTACCTCCTGGATGAGCATGAAGCCCTGGGCGTAGGAGATGATCTTGGAGGCGTACAGGGCCTGCTCGAGGTCATCGATGAAAGCCTGCTTGTCACCGGTGAATTCGGGGGTAGGGCCGTCGAGAAGGCTGCTGGCACGGATACGCTCGTCCTTGAGGGCGGACAGGCAGCGAGAGAAGACAGCCTCGCCGATCAGAGTGACGGGCATGCCAAGGTCGAGGGCGTTGATGGCGGTCCACTTGCCGGTACCCTTCTGACCAGCCTTGTCGAGGATCTTCTCAACGAGGGGAGTGCCATCGTTGTCGTTGAAGTAAAGGACGTCACGGGTGATCTCGATCAGGAAAGAGTCCAAAACACCCTTGTTCCACTTGGCAAACACATCGGCGATCTCCTTGGCGGGGAGACCAAGACCACGCTTGAGGATGTCGTAGGCCTATAACATATGAGTCAGTTGCCATACACTTATATCCAATTGTTGTATGGTCTCAAGCTTACCTCGCAGATCAGCTGCATGTCACCGTACTCAATACCGTTGTGGACCATCTTGACGAAGTGACCAGCGCCCTCGTCACCAACCCAGTCGCAGCAGGCCTCGCCGTCGCTCTTGGCGGAGATGCTCTGGAAGACGTCCTTGATGTAGGGCCAGGCCTCCTCGTTACCACCGGGCATGAGGGAGGGGCCGTAACGGGCACCCTCCTCACCACCGGAGACACCGCTGCCGACAAAGCGGATGCCCTTCTCGGCGAGGTACTTGGTACGGCGGTTGCTGTCGGGGAAGTGGGAGTTACCACCGTCGATGATGATATCACCCTTCTCAAGGTGGGGCAGGAGAGACTCGATGAACTGGTCAACGGGCTTTCCAGCCATGACCAGGAGCATGATACGACGGGGGCGCTTCAGCTTGGCGCAGAACTCCTCAACGGAGTGAGCACCGACGATGGGCTTGCCTGATAAACCGAACCGTTAGTCAATCCGAGGGCTGAGGTGGATCCTGGCAGAGAGAGCTTACCCTTGGCCTCATTCTCAAGGAAGCGGTCAACCTTGGAGGTTGTGCGGTTGTAGGCGCAAACAGTGAAGCCGTGGTCAGCAGCGTTAAGGATCAGGTTCTGACCCATAACGGCCAGACCGATGAGACCGAAATCAGCACTAGGCAAAGGACGCGCCGGAGCGCCGACATTGATGCCGGCGAGACGGGCGCTAAAGTCAGTTGCCAAATCCTCTGTCAATAGCTGGGCAGAAATGTGACAAGTGGGGGGTGAAGAGTGAAGCTGCGTTGCCTCTAACGCTACTATGACGTCGAGACGCAAACCCCACGAAGCGGGCGATCCATTGCACCATCACCACTAATCAATGGAAGATGGATCCTGGAAGCCATATGGCATAGAAGCAGTCTTTTTATTCCCAGCTGACTCACGAACAGCTGGATCTCTCCCGGCTCATACATTGATGCGTCGGAGGGGTACCAAGCTGTGGGGGAAAGCAGATGATTGAGGGACATGTAGGCTTGTGAAGGGGATAGGGGAAGGGAAGAGAGAGCAATGGTAGCCGCAGGGTACTTACACAGCTTGGTCAGCCATGATGAAATAGTGGGGGGTATGAGATTCTGGAGATGGAGATATGGGAAGAGGTGGAAGAGTAGAGGAGAGGGGGAGGTGGTGGATATATGTACAGTCAGGAAGAACTAACTGCCTAGAGGAAGATGGAGAAAAGGAGGAAGGTTTTAGTTTGGAGGGGAAGGAAGGGAAAGAGAGGAAGAGGAAGAGAAGCGAGCGAAAGGGAGAAGGCGTTCGAAGATGTCAGAGCAGGATTCGCTGCAACTGGACGGCTTACGGAGCAGCTCTTCCGTCATGGTGGGACGGAGGGCGGGGCAGCACCTGAACAAGAGAGGAGCAGAGTCCTCCGGTGAACAAGACTTAGTAGTAGTAAAGTAAGTACACCGGTGGGAGAGGGAGTTTGGTACCGGAACATACATGGAAGCCCGCGGATAGATGGTTGTTGGTGAGTAATAATTGTTATGTTAATTAATAGCATGGTAAGTAGTAGGAGAATCTAGTAGTGATGGCTGTTCTTTCTTTGAAATTAAATCTGGTTTGGGTAATACAACAAGCATGCATACTACTACTATTATCTACTGCTATGAAAACCCCCCCACCATTTTCACTGTTATCCTCGTAAAATACGACCTCTACATTATTCCTTCTCCCAGATTGAGGATTTTAGTTTCACCAATTCCTTATTGATGACAGACACTAAATTACTCGACTCCAATCGCCAATTGATTCCCTGGGGATGACATGTTCGGAGATGACGGTGTTGCCAGGAGCTTCAAACATGGCGGGGCATGGAGGGGCACTTGCCGGCCGCAGCAAAATACGCCCGTAACGCAGGTAAAAAAGCCCGCGTTTCCTAATTCCTACATCGGCCCAGCAACAGTCAAAAAAGGGACCGAAATTCCCAGACTTCCCAGAACACGTTCGGTGAAGCACCTTCGGAGGCGGATAAATCGGTCTCCCCTCCACTTTTCCGCATCTTGTCTAACTACGAACAGTAATTCACTGTTACTGTTGGTTCAGACAGTGGTTCCTCCATCACCTCATTCCAGTGTATCAATAATGCCTATTTATCGGGTACGGCATCGGACTTCCTCCTGTATGTAGTGTGTCAATTGTCATAGTATGTTCTGCTTTTCAATGGCCCTTCGGTATCCCAGCAATCGGAATTTGTTGGGTATCTAGACCCCCGCGGAGGAGAAAATCCATAAGCCGGAGAAACTGGCCGCTATTTCCGGGGACTTCTTATCTTCATCCCGCACTGGTCATTTCTCTTCTCGTGATGGAATTGGCACGATGTCCTCCTATAGGGACGATCCTCCCCCCGGCGGTCGGCTACTGCATTTCCCAAAGGGGCTTAGGGTGGGGGTTGCATCACATGTGGGAAATCCGTTGGGGGCTCAAAGTCGTGCTTGGCTGGCTGACTCAGGAGGTCAGCCTGGCCGGCCAACTGTTTTCACGTGATTTTTATTGGTTCAAATCACGTGGTATTGGCAATGCCCGGTTTGCATCGAACGGGAGGCGAGAAAAACCATTCATGCTGTCTTTTCTCTCCTGCCGCGCTGGACTTCATCCGTCATCTGGGCCATCAAACTTGTCAACCCGAACCTTCCAACAGCACACGGTTCGCAATTACCGATACACCACACATTTGATTATCGAAACCGCCGTCGCCTCTTCACGCTCTACAGCAAGGAATTGTTAGATATTCCACCACCACTTCCCCTCCTGTCTACTCACCTGTCTCTGTACTAGTGCAAGGAAAGATCTAGAAAGGCTCATCACTAGTCCTTCTCTCCATCAAGATTCGGAACCTTTTTCAGGCGTGACGTCTGGCGTATGACTGCTGCGTCAGTCAAACCCTGAAGGTACGTGTCTGCTGCTAGTTTGCACACGGCGCATCGCATCATCCACCACCTTTCTCTCTATACTATATATCGGACTCTCCGTTCATCATGTCCTTTCCGCCACCTCCAGGTCTCAGACAAGCCCCGTCATCTCTCCCTCCCCGGCCGCCGGCAACAGCAAGCGCCGCCTCACCATCTACCTTTCAACCTGCATATTCGGCGGCACCGTCAGGCGCAAACAGCAGCTATGGCGGAAACGGGTCTCGACCGGGCTACAGCGCCATCACAGCATTTCAGCCTCGCTCGGTAGCTTCTAGTCAATCTTACCGTACCAGCAGCCCCGTCGTGTCCGCTCCGCCCACTACATCTAGTGGATACTCGACACCGACCACGGGCAGTTACGGTGGCTACTACCCTCAGGCGCAAGCGTCATATCAAAGCGGCCCTTCTTACTACGGGGCCGCCCAGTACAATGATAACACATACGGTCCGTCTGTACCTCGAATTCAAAACCCCTTCACGCCAGCAGGGGGCGATCAGTCAGGCGCCTATGGCATGCGTGGGAGGAACTTTGGCCGGAATGAATCGGGGCTGGACCCTGAAACGGAAGCCCAGATTGCACAGTGGCAGAGTGCCTACGTAAACAAGGAGGAGATGCCCGTAGCCGGCAAGGTTCCTGGTCGCCCGGGTGTTAACCCGGGTGTTGCTGGTCCCGCGTCTGGTGCCAACACCCCGTCCGGTTCCAATACAGCGGCTAACACGCCAGCACCCACCGTGGGTAACCCGGAGCCTGCACCGAAGACTGTGGTCCGTGCCGGAGGTGGTCAGACCTGGTCCGATTCGACCCTCCTCGAGTGGGATCCCGCACACTTTCGCTTGTTTGTAGGCAACCTGGCTGGTGAGGTCACGGACGATTCGCTACTCAAGGCATTCTCCAAGTACACCTCCGTTCAAAAGGCCCGAGTAATCCGCGACAAACGTACCCAGAAGAGTAAGGGTTATGGATTCGTCAGTTTCAGCGACGGCGACGACTATTTCAAGGCCGCGAGAGAGATGCAGGGCAAGTACATTGGCTCGCATCCGGTTCTGCTCCGACGAGCCACCACGGAGGTCCGTCCCGTGTCCAACACGAAAAATGGGAAGAAGCATGGTGGTGGCGGCGGTTCGAGTGGTGGCTCCGGCAGTGGTAAGGTCAAGCATGATGGCGTCAAAAAGCATGGAAAGACCAAGGGAGGACTCAAGATTATCGGATGAAGGAGTCATGTTGGATATTTCAAAAACTTAGTGTGTATCGGATAAACAATAATGCATAAAGCTAAGCAGAAAAATTTCTATCGGCATAAAGGACGCCTACAATGTTCAAATAAATGGTGAGCAGCGAGATGATACCGAGGCCTCGGGAAAAAATTATTTATATAGACAAGTGTCCCAGGGTCATTATACGCAGTACAACAGCAATATATAGTATCGGCTACAGCAGTCACGGAATGGAAAACGAAATACTACTACTGCCGCGGGAACTCGAAATTCAGTCTCAACGTAATTAGTATAAAATTTGTACATGATGTTCTACCTGCCATGGGGACAGTATACCTCCAGCGGATATCGAAAACTACTATATTATGCTTTCTTGGATTGTGGCGGTGACTCGCTCTAATTTTTGGCATCCAAACGACTCCCGATATAACTAACTACCAATTAGCTACTACCACTTTTTTATAACGGTCACGGTATCCCCCCTTCCCCGTTTAGGCAAGTCTCACTATATACTATACTTTTCGCACTTAAAAGAATTCGGTTCGTTCAGGCCGCTGCAATTGCCTGCTTATCATCTCTCAAGTCCGGGCATGAAGAGCTGCTTCTGCACTGTGTGTTGGGACACGTTTAATCGGCTAAAGTCCTTACTGGAGTAAAACTACAGTACCGGTTCAATTGATTACCCTAGGCACTACTTCTGGGAGGACTTTACTTGAACAATTACACCGCATTGGTATATACTGCTAAACAGATAATAATAGGCTTTTCCGGACAATCCTCCTACATTGTTTTGTAGCGAGGTCGATATCTAAGGATCTCAAGAGCGTGTTTATTGTACCTTCCTGCTACCCATTCAGACCTCCTCCAACCTTGACATGCAAAATACCTCATCAGAAAAGAAACCACCTGTCAAACTCCGCCTGACAGAAAGTCATTGTCTCCTCAACAAGTCCGTCGCATGGCTTACTATCCGAAAAGAGGTCTATAATCTATTTCCTCCGCCTTCAATCCCTGCAGCTATCCCAATCAGAACATCATCAAAACAACCAGTCCAATGAACCAGGACTTCTGAATAGACCGCCATCGGATCTGCCCAAGACAGTTATGATAGCTCCATTGGCTACAACGATCAAAGAGGCCCATGCTCTTGTCAGGATGACGTTTGCACGACGATTGTCAGCGGCAAAGCCCAATTCGGACTTCGTCCCTGAGTCGACTGCCCAATGCAATGTAACAATATGGCTGCATTGAGTCAACCGTAGCGACTTTACCATGTCCTCCCAAGCTATATTCGGCCTTCCCGATAACTTTACCATTTGGCGGACGTACTCCTTTTTCTGATCTGCATATGTCGTGATAATAGCGACTCTTTTTACTTTCAGTGCACCACACTGACCAGAACTCCACGAGCTCCATAACCACAGAAACATTGGCATTGATCCTGAGCGAGACCGCTCATTGTTCTCTGGTATGTAATAGATTCTGGATCAGTGCTGCCAGACTCGACTTCCATTTTGGACTTGAGACCCATTGTTTCTGATGCTCTGCAGTACTAATACTCACGAGATGAGTATTAGTTAGGACTTTCTTGAATCCTTCCGAACATGCAATTGGCTGGTAGCGTTGATTGTCTATTAACAGGCTTTGATTTATATCTTGCCATATATATTATTACATAGATAGATAGTAGGTGACTATCAGGCCACCCGTAGCTCTTCCATTTTGCGTTTCTTCTCTTCATTAAGAGATGAGCGGTCGTCGTCATTGTCGGACTTCGCGTTCGTTTTGGAGAATATCTCGACCAGGGTTCTGTTAGAACACGTAGCATACGAGGACGGTATAATCGTGCAGCTTATCTGGGGTGTCGCTTGCATTGAGACGGGCAAGGGAGGCCGAGTAAGGAAGGTCGTGGTGGAAGTCGAGTGCACTTCGAAGTTACTGATACCATAGCAGCTTGGTATAGAGTAGGAAAGATGAAAGATTGGAGATGAATAAAAAAAAAACTTTATTATAACTAGCACAAGTCACATCAGACGTGAACGGATCACTTCCTCTCGATTAGGTAGACGCGAGCGCGAATATGCTCACCGGCCTGTGTGCCAGGTTGACAGTGTAGACAGCCTGGTAGTTGAAAAGGATGATTTCAAAACACATCGACATATGTCATATTAGGGCAGCAGGGCACAAGATGAGGGAGACATAGTAGACGATGTTAGTCATACTATCTTTGTTAATGGCGGCTAGAGAGATGTTATAAATGGTGAAAAAGATGAGCTAGCTTCTCACTGATCTTGTGCGCGTCAAGTCGGCCTATAGTAATATTGATAATTATCTTGGTATTCAAAGCAATGACAAACTCGGCGGTGCTAAGCTGTCACACTATTTCCCAGACTACTATTATCGGCGAGCAGGTCTCCTCCGGATAGAAAAACTATTTCTGACTAGGAGCTAATATACGCTGATAGTCTGCCAGGGGAGTAAGAAAAGGGAGGGACCTGGCCAAGCCAGATTCTCGTCGAGGCATAGATGGTCGTATATTGTCCGAGTTCACCGGGACGTCGACAATGCTTTTTCGGTACTCGTTTCCAGGGGGGAGGATGGTGGGCCCCATGTCGTAATAGATGAAAACTCTTGCTGCTGCTTCTCGTTCAGTCTGTGGCTGTGTGACTGGGTAAGATTGCACGACTGAGGAACTCACGCCGTCCCGTCCGTCCAACGCAGTCTGTCAAGGATGACAGAGGCGAGAGAAGGCCAGGAATCGGAAACGATGGAACCTGCTGCTGCATCTCACCCAGTCTGTAAGCCGAGTAGCTGGAGTACCTCTGGTGTGACAGAAGCGAGAGAAGGCCGGGTTCTGAATCGATGGAACCTCCCTCTCTGAGAGTGCGGCATGCCAATCAACATGCGCGGCCATTGTGGCTACGCCTTGGATATCTTTCTTCGCGGCGTCTGCAATAACTGTATCTTCTGGCTCATACATGATACACTTCTTCTTAGGTCATGATATGCTGATACAGGACCTCGCAGTAGACATAATCCATGGGCGGTTTATGCATACCTCCGACGCGGGTGCGACTGAGTTCGAGACCCAGATAGCAATTCAGGGCTTTTTCCATGGTCACCGCGTCTTCTTCCTGGTGATCGAAACTGCTCTGTGCAAACTATTACCAGTAAACCCTGCAAATGTCATATCGACTTCAAAGAAGTTGGCAGGCTTCTAAAAGATCTTTCTCTGGAAGACCGAGCATGTTCTCCAAATTACCTGCTGCTCATAGTTCTCATGAACAGGTGTAGTCAAAACCGGAGTGGATGATGGTTCGGTGCGACTTTATGCTGAGCAGTCTATCGTCTGATAGACTCGTAGTAGAAGTCCCCATGTTTGCTTTGGTGAGAGAGCAATGGGTGCTACTGTGAAAGGTTTTCTTAAGTTGGTGTTGGATGTAAAACCGACAGAAGTGCCAAATGTTATTTAGGAAAGATCCAGCAATATTGATGCTGCTTGTATACTAAATCATAGTATGGTAAGTCATGCTGCTCGGAAGGAAGTAGAGAGAGGGGCATACTTATATGTATAGTAGTAGTGTATAGAATAGAGGGAGGATGAGAAAATGAGATAGAGGAGAGGAAGTCCAGCCATATATATACTAGGGAAGAGAAAGGTATTGAGTGAAGAAAGACCATGAATAGAGACTGGAGAATGGGGAATGGCCCCTATGATTCATCCGGATAGAACAATTAACGTATGTGCAAGAATGATTTCGAATCACCACTAGTAGTGCTTAGTGAAGGTCCAGACTGTAGTATATTCAGGGAATACTGGCATCAGAAGCCGTTCCCAAAGCGTTTTATAAGTGAATCTTCCAGTCACTGCCTGACGGAGCTTGCCAGAAGGAATAGGGAACTGCGAACGGAAGAAACCGAGAATTCTGTAAGGAGGAGGAACTTGCCGGACACATGGACTGCCATCACAGATGCTATATGAGTGGTAGCCCTTCAATATTAACAATTATTACTTATACTATTCTGTGTCTGGATTTAGCCTTCTGCTATGAAGGAAGGAGACGCAATTGTGGAGAACAGCATATATAGTGGCTGACTACTAGTACTAGTATATAACTAGCTAGCAGTAAAAAGCAGAATAATGTATGGCAATTGAAGGGAGCATATACATATACCACAAAACACCAATCCAATCCATCAACCCCGAGAATCAGTAAACAGATGGTCAGATCCCGTCCGACGCAGACAATGAACGCTTTTGACAGCATGTACATATGAAACCAGACACACACAGCGTATAAACAATCAATCAACATGCATATGCAGAAATACTCCGTACCAAGATAAGGGAAAAGAAAACAATCATAACATAAACCCTATGCGTGATACATAAATCCCATAACGGACAACTTCATGTTCCATAAACAATAAATCATGAATAATGCGTAATAGTAATAGCTCAAGAACAATCGCAGTGAGCTAAGCCGTTAAGTCGTCGAATCGATCAGATCAATCCATCGTAGTCTCGTGGTTTTCGTGACAGTAATGCTTCTATGAGCGGAAGAAAGCTGGGTAATTTTCGAATTGAAATTTAGGCCTCAGCTTCACCACCGCTTTCTTCATCAACTGCGCGTTTCCGGGAGTGCGCGATGCGGTTCTTCATCGTGTGAATAAAGTACCCTGCGATGGCGAGGATGATGAATAGGACGATGATGATGACGGCGATGGCGATATTTTCTTGCATTTTGATGATTTCTTCTTATTCTTCTTAACTTTCAAGATCGGAGAATGAAGTAATAGCGGAAAGTCGTAATGCTTCGTTATGAAAAGAGATAGTATCTGTTGTGGTGCTGCTGATGATGGTGGAAATGCAGGTATAGATCCCCAATCACTTTATCGATAAGATGTGGATATGGATAGCCGACCGGAATGTAGATAGTAAACAATGGGTGCGGAATTTCACCCCGACAGAGCTTGTATGTAGAGAGCCCTGAGCAACCCCAATATAAGTAGCACGGGGAATGGAGGGGAAGGGGAAGAATGAAAAACCACGCAGCTCCCGATTATAAAAGGGGAATTGGCGTGGACGTGGACGTGGCCCAGCCATGTTGATTTCTGCTCCCCTGTTGCGGGTGGCTGGGGATAAGAAACGGATCCATGATTGCTGAGCTTATTGGGCGCTAAAAGTGTTAGTGCACGGCTTGGGCGCAGTTGGAGTGATGCTTGCTTGTTCTGCCGTGTGGTGCCGCCTTGGCTGTTAGGAATAGCATCTTCACTATTATTGATCCTGACACGAAGTAATAGAATTGAGTATACCAAGGGGATGGTGACTAAAAAAAAGATATTGATTTGGTTGTCTTTCATTCAAGGCCTAGTTTCGGAAATACCCACTATCTTTACTTACCTGACATTCTTGTTCCACCTACTCAGTGAAAGTAAGCCGAGCCCTGTTTCGCCGTCGACCGGTAGTAGGCGAATCACCGGTAGTTCTTCCTTGGTCAACTAAGATGCTCAGTATATGCTCTCAAATAAACCCACTGGCTTGTCTTTGACCGACCCTGGATGGCTCTATGTCTCTGGCTCCCCTCATTTGACTCATATGCTAGTGGTCATCATCTCACTCAGGAAAACCAGCTTCTTCACAGCTACACGTAGTAGTGTAGGTTACACCAGGAAATGTAATACCAGCGGAGTATCTGATTCACAGATATGCCTTTCCCTAAGGCTCAGACAATTCTTCTCATGTGCCTGTATTCAACTAGGCCGCATACTCCACAGACCTCAAGCTCCAATCCGAAAATAAGCATTCAACGAGGCAAGGCGCCCATACATGCAGCAGAGAAATTACTAAGTACTATGCAATAACGTTAACTAGCACCGAAAAGCAAACATCATGTCTAGTACTAGTATATACCTCCCCTTTGCCCTGAACAACACAACAAGTCAGCCACTGCACCATCCAGACAAGAAACCAACCCTATCTCAGCAGTATTCGTAACAGCAAACACACAGGCATAGCCCTGTTTACCACTCAAGCAATTCCTACTTCCTCGTCTCCACCACCTCCCCAATTATAGCAAAACTCAGCATCTTCCGATCAAAGAACCGCTCCTCATCCTCCGCAATCTGCGCTGCCGCCTCAGGGGCCGTCACCTTCGCCATAAAAGCCTGGAAAGAAGGCTGATCCGCAAAGGTCAACTCAGCCGTCGTATCAAAGTCAAAGTCTGACTGTTGGCCCAGAAGGATAGTCGCTGGGGTTGTGGCGTTGCGGGCCGTCGCCCCATCAGGTGGGGTATCAACGGTTGTGCGAGCTATATAGGTACGGCGGTGCGAGAGGGGGAAGTCTTCGCCGGAGATACGTCTCACGAGGTCGATGTGTGCTTCGTAGCGCTCTCGGAAGGTGGACAGGGAGAGGCCGGGCTTGCGGTAGCCGTAAATGAAGACGCGGACGGTCATTTTTGGTAGGGGAAGATGGTTACTATGGAGGAGGAATTGAAAATGTGAAAGTGGGCTTGGTACGGAGTTGAAGGGTATAGTTTGTGCTTGAGCTTGGGTACATGAGCTGCATTGGAGGTGGGGTTGTCAGGCACGGATTATATCGGAAGTTGGTGCATGCTAAGTGCTGTTTCTTGGATTGGCATAGATGAAGTAGTGCTCATGGTGGGGTTTTTAGGGCAGATGTCTTTGTCTTTTCTTCTTGGTAGGGCTGAGATGGAATAGAGGATTGAATATATTATACTGGATTGTGAGACTGTCATTCGGAAGGATAACAAGTCATGGTGTGCGGAAGGATATCATTGTATAGTGATGGTTAGTGCAAGTAGATGTACATAGATGCGATAACTACAGATGGGGAGGTATACGGGTCTCCGGGAAGGAAACAAGGTCCAAATTATTTAATTTAGGTCAATAAAGTAGCAGAAGATGAAGAGGAGAGGCAAAGAAGCATCTGTGTGTGAAAGAAAACTAAAAAATAAAGAAAAAAAGAATGACCAGTCTGGGGCTCGATCCCAGGACCTTATCGGTGTTAACGATACGTGATAACCAACTACACCAACCAGCCATTGTTGTATTTCTGCAGCAAATTTTGTATTTATGTAGCTATAGCTCATCGTTCACTCTTAAAATACGATAGAAAATAAACGCGCTAACTCAAGGCCACCAATGAAACCTCCCTACTTCGTAGTCACATCAAACAAAGAGCGCCTCATGAATGTCTGTTGTAATTAAAATTGTGATCTGCAGTACCCGCAGCCGCTTACTCCCAACCGGCTTGGTATGCAGTTGGTCTGGGCTGTTCGGAACTTGACATTCCCCATCAACCTCCGGATGTCACGGTCATAACATGGGAATGGCGTCACGACTTCCGCTTGAAGCTGGCATTCCGGGTCGACTGCAGGGGTTGGCTTTGGGATTGTAACAGTCAGGATGACTTAAATAATCGGTATTACGTTGAGGCGAGCAGCTACTTGACCCCTCTCGCTTGCAGGCCAGACGGTTAGATATTTTAAGAACGACGAATATTGGTATCATCGCACATTAACCAGTCATATCACTCTGATGCGCACTACTGTGTACACCAACTGATGGCGCGGAGACCCGACGTTTCAGTGGTTGAACTAGGCGCCAACCCATGAGTTCCCCGGACCCTGGCTTCCGCGCGTCAGGGCTAGCACTAGGTGGACTAGCAACTGGCACTCACAGGAATTTAAGAATTCATAACCGAAATACAATTCTAAAGTGACTCGAAGCCACTTACAAAGAGTCACCAAAGTGTCCAGACAAAAGTCAGGCCAGACAGCTGAGCCCCGCCCGGCGCCGTTCCACTTCTTTAGCCCCAGATCTAGTAGACTAGCCGCCTAGGCTTAGGCAGAGATTCAGGGGAATTGAAAGACTGGGGAGATTGCCTTGTCGCCTTTCACGATCCGGTCGAATTTCATTCTGACCTAGCTAAAAATGTTTCTATTCACATCACAAAAAAGGTTCGGCCGGCTGGTTCTCTATGCGCTGGGGGTGCTCGGGATCATCCTCATTCTATGGCAGTTGCCCTATGCTCGGCCCACCGTGCGGATAGGAGCTAGAAGCGCCCGATCACAGCTCGAGGCAATCAGGAACGAAACTTTGGGGGTAGGTACTTCCAATAAAATTGATATTAGCCCCCACACTGATTATGTATAGGTCCAAAAAATATTCGCGATCAATCTGCCTAGCAGGGTTGACAAGCGCGACAACCTTGTCCTTGGCTCTTCAGTCAGTGGGTTTAACATCGACTGGGTTAACGGTATCACTCCAGACGAGATTGACCCCAGGACATACCCTTATGTGAGTGATTGGCCACTATGCAATGAGATGCATGTCACTGATAATTCAGAATTGGAACTATGATCACAAACCTACCGAGTATGGAGCTCGACGGGCTCATGTGAATGCCATGCAACGGTATGCGATGATCTGCCCCCTTTCTCATATATCTGGCTAACGATGCATTCCAGAATTGTTCATGAAAGATTAGGAAGTGCCATAATCATGGAGGATGATGTCGACTGGGACGTAAACCTCAAGACCCAGCTACAGAGTTTTGCTTTCGGCGTCCGGGCTCTCCAGGATGCGGATAACAAAGTGACCGCTTCACCGTACGGTGACGACTGGGACATCATCTGGCTTGGTCACTGTGGCTTGTCATGTCGAGAGAACGATCCATATTTCGTGAGCTCGAATGACACAACCGTCCTCCCGCCACATCACTTCCTGCCCTACTGGCGCGATCCACCCTCGTTCGGGGTACCAGACTACAGCCGTCTAACCTGCGCCGTCGAAGATGCAGTTTGCTCGATTGTCTATGCTGTGACCTACCATGGTGCTCAGAAAATTCTGTCCGCTCTTTCCGTGAACCCGACAGGCCTCGCCGATAAAATCGACATTGGTGCTCAGTTCGACGTATCGCTCGGTCGCATGTGTGGCAATGGCTATCTCCGGTGCTTTGCGGTCTACCCATCCTTAACAGGTGGCTATCATCCCGCTGGGCCCTCCTCGAAGGAATCTGATATCCATGGCGGGAATGAAGACGTCCATCCCATCTCCAGTCACGGGGTTATGTACAGTACGATGCTGAACATCAACCGCATATTGGCTGGAGAAGATACAGTTGTTTCCAACTGGGACGACGCCCCTGTTCCAGTGATTAATCCGGCGAATGTTTCAATGACTCGGGGATCTATGATCATTTCTGCAGAGGACGACGTGTATAGTCCTTCAATTGTCAACCCGTGATCAGAGGGAAACATATGCCGGCAGTTTCGAAAATCTTGCTCAATAATGTATATAGACTTGCTTTTCTTTAGAGGATACCTACATTAATCACATTTGATCTTTTGTCTATCGACTTTAAGAAACCTCGATTCTCGCGTCAAAGATAACCAAGAATCAACAACACAGGAAAGTACGACCCAGCATCATGTTAATATGTAGCTCTTGCCTAACGAAGAACGCCATAGCCTCTGCTATATAGAAGTAAGAACATAACCTCCAAACTAAACCCATCCACCCCCAACCTAGTATAACAATCATCATTATGGAATTCCACAACAGCGTCCAAACCGGCCTCTCCGTCCGCACCATCTTAGAATACATCCTCCTGGAACTAGACATGCGCACAATCCTTACCTCAGCGTCCCGCGTCAATCGTTTCTGGAACTACACAATCAGTAATTCCCGACCCATCCAACAAGCACTTTTCATACAACCATTTAGACGCCGCAACCACAATTCCTCACAGGGAGTCCTCAACCCTCTACTAGCAGAAGCCTTCCCAGGGATCTTCCAACGGAATAGTACCGTCTTCCCCGAGCACACAGAAAGCAAACTCACCTTCGACACTTTCCACATGGTCAGAGACCCCACCAGGACGGAAATATACATGCGAGAAAACGCAAGTTGGCGTCGGATGCTGGTCCAGCAGCCTCCTGCGCGTGCATTGGGGATTGTTAGCCATATTGCGGATGATTTGGGTTTCCGGGAGAGGTGTGAGATACAGGTTAGTAGTTAGTCAATCTGATCTTTTTTATTGGGTGGGTGGGGATGGGTTTTAATGTGCGTTATGTGTTAGAGAGTGAGCGAAACGGGACCAGAGCCGCCAAATGACGGTGTGCGCATGGAAATGCTTTTCGAAATCCTGGTGTTCCATGGCGAACTCCATGGGTTGATGGATTATGCTACTGTTTACTGGTGGGGTGATCGTTCGGGCTCTTGGGTACTGGAATATATGGAGGGTATGGGCTTGTGTAATGCCTCGACAGCGCCGGATCTGATATTGTATATCCCTCTGTTTTTACCAGGTCGTCGGGATATGAGTTCGGACATGGAGGTTAGTGGTCATACGCCGGCTTTGGATTATCTTCATTCTTTTTATCAAGATAATGGGATCACTCCTAATTTGAATATAAGGGATGGTTGGGAAACCTTTGTTAAGAGACGGAGGAGGAGGTGGGTGTGATGCATGTATGCAGTAGGGATACAAGAGGTAGGATCAAGCAATAGCATTCGTACGATACGTATGACAACGCAGTGGCAGACCTTTATCCAGACGCATTCCACTAGCCCTGGATATACGTGCGGAACAAATTCGCCAGTTCAAAGAAACTGGCCTTGTAAAAACGCTCTTGCGTAGTCAAGTTGACATACTACAACGATGTCAGTAAAAGCTTATCTTTACAGAAGAAAAGAATACCCACCTGTATTCCAAACCTAACAGTATACCCAGCCCTCCATTCGAAATTATCAGCCATACTCCAAGCCGAGCACCCCACAAGTTTAACCCCTTCTTGAACAGCCATCAACATCGCCTGCACATAATCATGATAATAGAGCGTCCTCAGAGGATCCGTCAATATATCCTCGCGCAGAGTCTTGTACGCCTCAAACGGCTCCGCAAATCCAAACTCAGCAATGGCTATACCGTTCACGGGATTCCACGTGTCCTGAATATAGTGCAAAAACCTAGGCAGCCAATCAGTAGCCTTATGAAGCCAGACCGAGCCAGGGTCGGACGCTGGGCCAATAAGCCAACCACCTTCGGATTCAGGCAACGTGTAAGAGGTGTTATAGCATGAAGGGTACAGGCTGTTGTTGGGGTCAGCTAGACACCCCTCGATCCCTGCATCGGGCGCCATGTGATATGCAGCCGTGTAGGCGTCGTGAACGAAGTAATCGCTTGCTCCCCTGATCATGTCCCGCTCTTCGGCAGTGAACTCGGGTAAGAAGGTCGATGTGAAGTTCTTCACACGGGCTGGGTAGTCGCCTAGGAATAGGGGGTCTGCGATCCACCCTTCGTTGAATGCCCAGGCGCGCTCAACGGCTTCTGCGTCCTCTGGGGAGGCGGTTCGAGGGAGCTTGTAGCCGCCGTTGTTCTTGATGCTGATTGGGGCAGTGATGTTCATCGAACGTGCAAGCTGGTATGTTTTGCCGGCGGCAATGAGCATATAGTGTCCGCACCAGAAGGGTTGTTGGACGCCTGGGATGTTGGTAGGAGGGAAATATCCATCTGGTATTGGATAATCATAGCAGAATGAGTGCGGCTCGTTGAAACTATACCATTGCCAGACTTTGTCGCCCCATCGCTCTAAGAGGACCTGGGCGTAGGCGACGAAGTCGTCGACGATCCTTTCGTTCAGCCAGCCTCCGTAGGAGAGCTGAAGGTATAAGGGAAGGTCCCAGTGGTACATTGTCACTTGGGGTTTGATGCCGTATTGCAGGCAGGTGTCGATTACGTCGTCGTAGTACTGTAGGCCTGCTTCGTTGATGGGGCCGTTGCCGAAGGGGAAAATCCTGGACCAGGAGATCGAGAAAGAGTATGTTGGTACGCCCATCGCAGCGAGGCGTTGGATGTCTGGAGTATTGACATACTGGTAAGATTGGGTTTTCTGGGTATGGGGAATGGGGATGTTACCTTGTTTGTACATGTAGTACCCGTTGATCGCGACATCTCCTGTCTGGTTATCGGCAATGTTCAAGACCCGGTGGCTAAATGCATCCCATAGGCTAGGGCCCCGGCCATCTGCTTTGACGGCTCCTTCGATCTGATAAGAAGCGCTGGAGACGCCCCACCAGAACCCCGGGGGAAATGACCAGCTGTCATTTCTTCCTTGTCCCGCGACCTGGGCTCCCGGTAGGTATGAGGGATAGTAGAGCGGGGGAGGTGGAATTAACTCAGCAGATGGGATTGGGGTGGGTTCAACGGTGGTGTTGATGGATGTATTCTGGACGGGGCCAATGTATAGATTCCAAAGATCTGGAGCATCTGTTAGATGTATTTGTATCCTCTACATAGTTGTGCAGTGTATAGTTTCCACCTTCTACGGTGATGTTCAAGGTGGTTACCAGAGGGGATGCAGCTGTGGAACTGGCAGTACTGGACTGTGCAGCTGCATTACTAGCAAGCAGCAGCCCTAGGCAGAGGACGTGAGGATGCATTGTAAGATTCAGCAGAGATGTGAAGGTATATCCTTCTTGGTCTAATGCTCAAAAGATAGGTCCGCGTTTACGAAAAGCTGGT
The DNA here is from genome assembly GCF_003184925.1 of Aspergillus vadensis CBS 113365. Classification (NCBI taxonomy): domain Eukaryota; kingdom Fungi; phylum Ascomycota; class Eurotiomycetes; order Eurotiales; family Aspergillaceae; genus Aspergillus; species Aspergillus vadensis. The sequence continues at coordinate 166,288 of NW_020292062.1, read as the reverse complement.
TTTTATATAGCTATGCTGTTCGACTTCTGCGTTCGGCTCAATCAGCCGGAATATGTATAGCGACGACAAGCGGGGAAAAAACATCCAGTTCGTTTCCGGCATCTTCGCACACAGACTTATATAGATGGAGGATCTTCATCGGGGGGAGCAATGGTAAAGCATCTATTTCTAGTAGCCAAGTATCTTGAAGAGAAAACTACCCCTTCTCATTGATGCGGTTAATTATCGGACGTCAATCTGCTGCCCTCCCTTGGTACTCTGCGGGGGTGGCTATGCCGCCATTTGTTCAGCCAAGAAGAGGAGAGTATTGTTAGTTATTGCAAACACTTGAATCTCCAGAGATATCAGAGAGAGAGGTTGAAAAGGAGGAGGTAACAAAGTCAAAGGAGGACGGGGGGGAATAGGGGAAGAGGGGAGAAGAGAATGAGGCGGAAAAGCAGAGGGCGCGGCTCTTTTCTCTCTTCTGGATGCAGCCAAGCCATCTTCCTCGTCCTCCTTCACGCCCCCCTTCATTCCATTACCCACAACTGCACCCCAGCAATGCTGTCAAAGGTGGGACAGACCATCCAACTGCGACATTGGAATTCGCCGCCTTGATAAAAGATCATCCAACATGGGCTTATCTATAGAACAACCCAGACTCCTCTTCGAGTGGCTGATAACTTCATACCTGGGCTGATTTTGTGTCTAGCAAAATGTGGGAAATTACGCAAGCTGAGTCTCCCAGCTCTTGTCGTCCTCCTTGCTTCAATTCTATGACCGTTACAATGCTTTGAGTCACTGAAGACAATGGAGAACTAATAGCAACCGCATCCGATTACCGATCTGGTCCAGATCCGCAGATGATGACCTCACCATGATCCACGGAAACTATCGACGACATCAAGCTTAAACCATGGTTCATTCAGGGTCTTCTCCCACACCTTCTTCCATGATCCGAACTTATCTCATCACTTGATGCATGCTTATTCGATCCCACGATCGGCATCTCGGTCGTCATGTTGTCCGATCCATACTTCACTCTGCTGGTCGAAAGCTAGAGCTCGGTGGTGAAGTTGCATCGGTCTTAAGCAAGCTCCGACAATGCCGGTACTTAACGCGGAATGTAGAGTGTAGAGAGATAAGGGCACACAGAAGCCCATTGCATTCGCTCATCCCCCTGTTGTGTCTCTTGACTTCTGTTTCAAGCCGACATCGGGTATTGTCTCCGCCGTTACTTTACTGATTGATATGTTATATTTCGGTAGCTAGTGTCGCATCACTATCAACATGGACTCGGGACGCTCCCCTCCCAGCGAGCCACGCTTTGTTCCCGAAGAAGACGAGAAAAAAGCACCACTGGATTCTTCTTCAGTTTCGAGCTCAAGCGCGTCGCGTAGCTCGGGCCTTTCGAGAAAGCAATCGGCTATTCCTGTTGAGCATCAAGTCTCGAATGAAAATGTGATCCGACAGGAGTCCTCACTTCAGAGGCAGCTCACGCAACAGGATATTGCTCGCGCCCTTTCTCAACGACGCAGCACTGGGGCCGCGGGGGCCGATGATACGGATCAGATAGCGAGGTTGGTTTCGCGGATGTTTGGCCAGGAAAGAAAGGCCAACTCAGAAGAGGAAAAGACAAGACATCTTGGTGTGGTGTGGAAAAACCTGACTGTCAGAGGTGTTGGTCTAGGGGCGGCTCTCCAGCCCACAAATACTGACATCCTCTTGGGTTTACCGAGATTGATTAAAGGCCTACTCACTGGCGGAAGGAAGAGCGCACCACTGCGAACCATCCTGGATGACTTCAACGGATGTGTACGGCCGGGGGAAATGCTTCTGGTTCTTGGCCGTCCGGGGTCCGGGTGCTCTACGTTTCTAAAAGTCATTGGGAATCAACGATCAGGCTACAAAAGCGTGGAAGGTGATGTTCGCTACGGAGGTGCAGACGCCGAAACAATGGCCAAAAACTACCGTTCGGAAGTTCTGTACAACCCCGAAGACGACCTCCACTATCCCACGCTCACCGTACGCGACACCTTGATGTTTGCTCTCAAGTCAAGAACCCCGGACAAAGCATCACGACTGCCTGGTGAAAGTAGAAAGCACTACCAGGAGACATTCCTTTCTACCATCGCCAAGTTGTTCTGGATAGAGCATGCACTTGGGACCAAGGTCGGCAATGAACTTATTCGCGGTGTTTCTGGGGGAGAGAAGAAGCGTGTGTCTATTGGGGAAGCCCTTATCACGAAAGCCAGCACGCAATGCTGGGATAATTCCACCAAAGGCCTCGATGCTAGCACGGCTCTGGAGTACGTGGAAAGCTTGAGAAGCTCAACAGACATGGCACATGCCTCTACACTTGTGGCTCTCTACCAAGCCTCTGAAAATCTCTACAATCTCTTTGATAAAGTCATTCTGATCGAGGAAGGCAAATGTGCCTACTACGGGCGCACCGAAAATGCAAAGGCATACTTCGAGCGTCTGGGGTTTGTGTGCCCTCCTCGATGGACCACACCTGATTTCTTGACGTCTGTCAGTGACCCGTACGCGCGACGTATCAAGGAAGGCTGGGAGGATCGAGTTCCGCGTTCCGGAGAGGACTTTCAGAGAGCGTATCGAAAGAGTGAAATATACAAGGAAGCCAAGGCCGATATCGAAAATTTTGAAAAAGAGATCGAGTCGGAGCAGCAGGCATGTGAGCAAGCCAGGGAAAAGAGAAAAAAGCAAAACTATACGGTGTCTTTCTATAAACAGGTTGTTATACTGACTCAACGGCAATTCCTCGTCATGTACGGGGACAAGCAAACGCTCATCGGGAAATGGGTGATGCTCACGTTCCAGGCTCTCATCATCGGTAGTCTCTTCTATGACCTGCCCCAGACAAGGTTCGTCCCAATGACCCATCATCCACGCCAATCAACAAGTGATCTGACAACTTTCATAGCGCTGGTGTCTTTACCAGAGGCGGTGTCATGTTTTACGTATTACTATTCAATTCCCTGCTGGCCATGGCAGAGCTTACGGCTCTTTATGGAAGTCGACCGGTCATATTGAAACATAAGAGTTTGTCAGTGGGACATGGCATACATATGTTTGCAGTAAGCTAACTTTACCAGCTCCTTCTATCGTCCAGCGGCATATGCCTTAGCTCAAGTGGTCGTCGATGTTCCCATTGTATTCGTTCAGATCACCATTTTCGAGCTGATCGTATACTTGTATGCAACTCTACCGCATCAATTACTGAATGAGGCTAACCAATGTATTTAGTATGTCTAACCTTTCGCGGACTGCGTCTCAATTTTTCATCAACTTCTTATTCGTTTTTATCCTGACCATGACCATGTACTCATTCTTCCGGACCATCGGAGCACTGAGTGCTTCTCTCGACGTTGGTATGTAAACCTGTAGGCTGTTCTTTACGTGAGCTGACCGAGATTGTAGCCACCCGTGTAACTGGAGTCTCTGTCCAGGCGCTGATAGTATACACCGGTAAGAGATATCAGCCATCTAATGGATATTCTTACTGAAGATACCCAGGATATCTCATTCCTCCCTGGAAAATGCACCCGTGGCTCAAATGGTTAATCTGGATCAATCCATTGCAGTACGCGTTTGAGGCGATCATGTCAAATGAATTCTATGATTTGAATCTGCAGTGTGTCCCCCCCTCCATATTCCCTGATGGACCCAGTGCACAGCCTGGCAACCAAGTCTGTGCGATCGAAGGAAGTACGCCAAATCAACTCGTTGTGCAGGGATCAAACTACATACAGACTGCCTTCACTTACAGTCGATCCCATTTATGGCGAAACTTCGGTATTGTCATAGCTTGGTTTATCCTTTTTGTATGCTTGACAATGGTCGGAATGGAGCTCCAGAAGCCCAATAAAGGAGGCAGCACGGTTACAATCTTCAAAAAGGGCGAGGCGCCCGAGGCTGTGCAGGAGGCTGTCAAAAACAAAGAACTTCCAGGGGATGTGGAAACGGGAAGTGATGGAACAGGAACCACCAACGGGTTCCAAGAGAAGGATACAGACGGTTCCAGTGATGAGGTGCATGGGATCGCGCGAAGCACGTCGATATTCACCTGGCAGGGTGTGAACTACACGATTCCTTACAAAGATGGCCACAGAAAGCTACTGCAAGACGTTCAAGGATATGTCAAGCCGGGCCGTCTTACTGCGCTAATGGGCGCCTCTGGGGCTGGGTAAGTGACGGTTCCCTAAGGTCTGTAGACAAGCACTAATTATTGTTCAGCAAGACCACGCTTCTCAATACTCTCGCCCAGCGGATAAATTTTGGCGTCGTCACAGGTACCTTTCTTGTTGACGGAAAGTGAGTATCAGCTTGAAGACTGCTTCTCCAACAGCTGCTTACAATTGCAGGCCTCTTCCTAAGAGTTTCCAGAGAGCAACTGGTTTTGCGGAGCAAATGGATATTCACGAACCTACAGCAACTGTCAGAGAATCGCTCCAGTTCTCAGCCCTCCTTCGTCAGCCAAAGGAGGTACCTATCAAGGAGAAGTACGAATATTGCGAAAAGATAATCGATCTCCTTGAGATGCGGCCAATTGCAGGTGCTATAGTCGGCGAGGGAGGAGCTGGACTGAACGCCGAGCAACGCAAAAGACTTACTATCGCAGTTGAGCTAGCAAGTAAGCCTCAATTACTGCTATTTCTGGATGAGCCAACATCTGGGTTGGACTCCCTTGCTGCTTACAATATTGTGCGTTTTCTTCGACGCCTTGCCGATGCCGGACAAGCCATCCTGTGCACGATCCACCAGCCGTCTGCTGTCCTTTTTGAGCAGTTTGATGAACTGCTGTTGTTGCAAAGTGGGGGAAGGGTCGTCTACAATGATGAGCTCGGCACGGATTCCAAGAAGTTGATTGAGTACTTTGAGCAGAATGGGGCCAGAAAATGCTCCCCTCATGAGAACCCCGCAGAGGTATTGTTGTATACACGTTTATCCATCACATACGATGCTAATTTGTGGTAGTATATGCTCGATGTCATCGGTGCCGGTAACCCGGATTACAAAGGCCAGGACTGGGGCAATGTTTGGGCCAGATCTACTCAGCACAGTCAGCTTTCAGAGCAGATCGAGAAAATCATTCAGGAGCGACGCAACAAGGAGATTGAAGGAGGAAAAGACGACAATCGAGAATATGCCATGCCAATTTGGGTGCAGATATTGACTGTCTCAAAGCGCAGCTTCGTAGCATACTGGCGAACCCCCCAATACGCTCTTGTATGTCTCAAAAGCTTACTCACATTGCACCTTTAAGCGACCCTCTAACCACTCCACAGGGCAAATTCTTGCTCCATATTTTCACCGGGCTCTTCAACACTTTTACTTTCTGGCACCTAGGAAATAGTTACATTGACATGCAGTCTCGAATGTTCTCCATCTTCATGACGCTCACAATAGCGCCACCCCTGATACAGCAACTACAGCCACGATTTCTCCATTTTCGCAATCTATACCAATCACGAGAAGCCGGCTCAAAGATTTACTCGTGGACTGCATTTGTGACGAGCGCAATCCTGCCAGAATTGCCCTACTCGGTCGTAGCAGGGTCGATATATTTCAATTGCTGGTGAGCTTAACTCCCTTTCCCAACTTTCGACAGATGAGCCAACCTAACGCACACCAGGTACTGGGGCGTCTGGTTCCCGCGAGATTCATTTACCTCCGGTTTTGTCTGGATGTTCTTGATGCTTTTTGAACTGTTCTATGTCGGTCTCGGTCAATTCATCGCAGCCTTCTCTCCAAACCCACTCTTCGCCTCGCTTCTCGTGCCGACTTTCTTCACGTTCGTCCTATCCTTCTGCGGTGTCGTCGTACCATACTCCAGCCTGAATGTTTTCTGGAGATCCTGGATGTACTGGCTCACACCATTCCATTATCTTCTGGAAGGCTTCCTGGGCGTCGTTGTACACGGTGTTCCGGTCCGCTGTATCCCCAGAGAAGAATCAGAGTTCAGCCCACCCTCAGGAATGACTTGTCAGGAGTATGCCGGTTCCTACGCAAGCCAGATAGGTGGATACGTCCAAGACGCTGGTAACGGCCTTTGTGCTTTCTGCCAGTACTCTGTTGGCGATGCCTTTGTATGTTTACCTTGTCCTGTCTTGTTCTTTGTATGGAGTCCGCAGACACTAATCAGGCCTTGCTACCAGGCCCGAAACTTCAACGTTTACTACTCGCACAAGTGGCGTAATTATGTACGTTTGGTATCCCCCTCCTTCGAAAAGGTATGTGCTAACCTGAGCCTCGATAGGGCATTTTCTGGGCCTACGTAATATTCAACTTCATGGCCGTGTTCTTCTTCTCGTGGCTCTACCTTCACGGCGCAAGGAACATCAAGAGAAATATCAGTGCACGGAAGTCGAAGAAAGCTGCCAAACAGTGATTGATTGTGTTGGCGTTATATGTTATCATTCCACTTCGACATTATCTACTATTACTGCTAATTCATCTCTCCTCTCCCGCACACACAAGTTCAGCACCAACAGTTCCTTTGCGACCCAGTTGGTCATACCATTGCTTATTTTCACGTTCTGAAGGATGTATGTTATCACCACATGTACCCTTACTAATATATATCAGTCCGGTGTGACATAATGCTATAGTAATTTGCACATTAGATAACTACTCTCTGCCAAGATTATTTTTGTCTTTTTTGCAATAGATGGTGGAGAAAAGTGAACATGCAGCGGTGATGCCATTTTGGATATTTACATCCAGCAGAGAGTGTATGGTAGGTCCCTCTCTCTCTCTCTCTCTCTCTCTCTCTCTCTCTCTCTCTCTCTCCCTTTCCCTCTCTCTCCTCCCAAAGCTTGTATGGAACATAAGTTTGTACTGTAGCCCAATACCAATCTTCACAATAAATTGGAGCCCTTGGTAGCTAGCTTAATAGATCACCAAGATCGTATGTAACGGCAACACATTGATCGAATTAACACGCGCGCACACACACATGGCGATAACGCTCTCTTTGTTCACGGGTTACACTCATACTCTGGAGATGACTCCGAAGAGATATTGATATGTCCAGTTGGACTTCAAAGACAGTTCTTACCCAGAACAAGACGGCGGAGGCGTGGGACCTGCAGGGTTGGCCGGATTTGCAGGTATACCGGATGGTTGAGCACTAGTGGTAGTCCAGGAAGTAGTGGAGGGAGGAGCGGGAGCGGGCCCCTGGTTTGTAGCCGTTGTTGGGGTAGCAGAAGCAGAGGAGGGAGTAGGGCCAGTAGGAGCAGGTGCGCCGTCAGGAGCGTGCGGGGGGTTCTCGATGTGGTGGCCGTTCATCAGGCGAGGCCGCTTAGCTTGCGGGCCCTCGTCAGGACTCCGGGTGCTGTCATGTTGGTGCATATAGGGCGAGGTCTGCTGGCTTGGAGGCGCCGAAGGTCCACCACTTGTGTTTGAGGGGGAAGGGCCAGGGCTCAGTGCCGACGGGGGGTTCAACATCCTGGAGCGGGTTGGGTCGTCGCTGGTGGTTGCGGGTGCGGTGGTGGTGGGTGGGTGTCTAGGTTCTGCGCTGCGATATTCATCTTGCATGCTGTTGGCGTAGCCAATGCCGACGCGGCCCATGCCTCTGTCGTGCATGACGACTCGTTTCCATTTCGCGACCACATTGTCGTAGTCCCAGCGAGAGGCCGTAGGGCTGATTTGGCTCTCCTTGGAGTCGAGTTCTCGGGCGACGTCTCGTGGGAGCGGGAGCGTGTCCGGGGGGAAGATCGCGAATTCCCTGGGCCATTGGCAGGAGCCTAGTCTTTCTACCTGGGCACGAAGTTGGTTTGCCTCCTGTTGGACACGCGCAAGCTGGTCATCTAGCGACTTTCGTTTTTCCATTTCCCTGGCGAATGCGCGCGTGATCTCGAGCTGCCATGCGTCTCTCCTGGCTTCTGTCGGCAGTGAGGCCCAATGCTTGAATGCCAGCTCCAAGTGCCGCAAACTTAGGTCTTCGTGCTGCTGCGCGCTCCGGCTGATCATGCTTGAGTCTAGACCTAAGCTTGGTCTCCCTGATTGAGAGTTGTTGTTGGACTCGGCGGTGCGCTGATCCGACTGCCATTGATCGATCTTCGCGCGAAGCGCTTGCCGGACAATATCCAGATGCTCCACTCCCGGGGGCTGGAGTGGGAATGATGATGGAGACGGAAACGGACTTGCTGCGAATAGACTGGGAGGCGGGGGCAGCAACTGCAGGCAGAGAGAAGGGAAGGTTTGCGCCTGGATGTCGAAATCGAACGGGGAGAGTCTGGGACGCATTCTGGAACTATCAAGCATATCAAAGTTAGCGTTCCAATCACTCATAGACTAACAACGCTGTCGAATACAAGCGCATATTTAGCAATGATAGGAGATGTACATACGTTGCAGCTTTGATATTATCCAGGACTTCGCGCAGAGCCAGCTCCAATGCCCTCATGGTATCCGGGTTGTTCGAGCCACCTCTATCCGGAAAAGGGAGCGGTCCAGTGCGTGATTGCGAGGGCGCAATGCGCGAATGAGACGAGCTAGTATCCTGTGACTGGCTAGGATTGGGAATATCATTGATCACACCGGTCGCATGCCACGTAGGCGTGTTGAACATCATCCTATACGCGCCATCGCGGGACTTTGACCCCGAATCGCCAGGCGTGTAGGAGTCCTGCTGGCCTTTTCCTGTTGTTCTCTCGGGAGTATCGCGTCTGCCAGACGAGGTACGAGCCTGTCGGCGAGTGATACCGCTTCGAATGCGCCGGATTTCCTCAACATCGTGGATACCGTCTGGTTTTTTCTTGAAAAGGAACTGATCCAGATGGCGACCGAGGGACGAAGAGGTGAACGCTTGATGGCAGTACTGGCACTTTCGATCCTTCAAGGCCGGGTTCTTCGCGGCACTCGAGGCGGCATTGTGATCATCACCGCCGGCAGAGCCTTCGGGGGTATCTGTCGGACGAGAAGACGCGCCTTCTTCCATGTTTCACGGGGACGCGGGGGTCGAGCCAGGAAGAGAGGCGTAGCGAATATGGTAACACTTGAAGGGACGCGTTCAATGGAGAGGGTAGTAGAAAGAGCAGTCACTGGGTTGCTGCAGCTCAATGCATGACCATAGAGGGTTGGAGAAGCTGCGTCAATCAAGAGGGACGACACAGTGGTATGGGAGGGCGTCGGGGACGCAGTAAGAGCTGCAGATGGACAGGCAAGGAAGAAGGGGAGGGGGAAAGAATTACACGAGGGAAAAGTGAGGAGAGGAACGTGACGATCGAGCAAGAACCGCCAAGCTTCGGTCTTGTGGGGATAAGAGCCTCTGGTTCTCGCCCGCCGATTTGACAGATTCACTTTCCCGATTCTATATAGAGCTTTTTTGATAGAGAGAAAGAGAGAGAGCTCTGAGACTCTGAGCATTGACTTGTTTGTAACATGTTTCAGGTGTATGCTGAAAATCCAAGATTTGCTGTGTGGGGGGCTTTATCGCTATTCACTACCACACTATGAGTCCTATCATCATTCTATTTGTTGGGACTGTTGATCTTACTCCCGCGGTCGATGTATACTCTACGAGGAAGATGTAGGTAGTTTATGAGAGACGAAGGAAGAGGTGGGATGTAGCATTGAAAAAGCAACAACAGACATTGGGACATGAAACACAGTGCTCCAAAAGGCGTTGGACTAGTACGTAGCCTGGTGGTGGCTCTTATTGCATAATTTACTCCATCCTTTAACAAGTAATCCGATATGGTGTAGTGGCTAACATCGCCGTCTCTCACACGGCAGCCGGGGGTTCGATTCCCCCTATCGGAGCTTAAACATTTCTTTTTTGTTTTCTTCCTTTTTTTCTTTCATTATTTGATACTATCCTGGCCAGGTAGATCATGATGATGTATACAATAAATCTTGCTCGGAGCTAAACTTTTTTGCTTTGATTAGCTACTGAAATATGGAAATATATATTATCTCCCTCATCCGTAAACGCCTCTCTACCAACCACGAATAGCTATATCGTATCACAACTGCTTGACAGGTATGCAACTCGAAGTCGATCTGCTCTATACTAATATATATCTCCGCCGAAAAGTTACCATCATTTCAATTACAATTTTCTTTCTCGCCAATATACACATCACCTTCGACTGCCAAACACTACACCCGAGCAGAAACCCGAACGTAGGATCTGATATCGACGAATAAAGCTGGCGTTCTACCCGACGTCCAACCCCCGAATACTACTACCGATGTCAACCATGCAAAATAATGCCCCATACTACAAAGTAACCATCAATAAATTGAACAGACCCTCAACCCTCACCGCGCAACGTTGTCACCAGTTCTTTTCACCGCAACAACATACTACCAGTTGTTACTTGCTATCAAGCGTACTACATCCCTCATCGTAACCGGCCACATTAACCACCCATGACAAGATGAAATCCTTTCGTCACATCTACACAATGCATATTATCCTGTCATCTGGCCATAGTAAAAGCGGCGAGGACAAATTCTTCGAACGAACATCTCCCCGCCTCGCTTGTCCCAGGGAACATATTGAATACTTCGTGTTCGGCGATCAGTCATTGGCGGAGAAAGCGGGACATGGATTGATTCCATCCTGTTGTAGTCTAGTAGGGAACAAGTCTCGGTTCCAACCTCGGGTTGAATATAGTTTGGCCGTGGCAAAGCTGGTATGGATAGATCGGCGGGCACATCGAGAGCTTATCGGGTATGGCGGAGATGTCATAATATGATGGACGTAATTAGTCGCCTCTAGATCCCCCGAGTAATTGCCGGTCGAAGGTTTTCCTTCTGCAAAAAGTAGAGTATGAGCTGAGTTAAGTTTTAAGGATATCACATTACACCTGTAAGATTTGCATGTTAATGTACAAGAAAAAAAAAAAAGAAAATACATCTCTGGAAGAACCGAAGATGGGAGTGCCGAGACGTCTCTTTTTTTGTTCGCCTCCGGCAAAAGCAGAAATACACAAGGATGCAAGGCTGTGCAATCCAAAATCGCCGGCAAAACCCTTTTTTCTCAAAAAAACACATCTTTTATGAGAAGGGATCGAAGCATGAATCGAAAACCTCTATACCATGCATCCTGAAATGATATGACCCAGCCAACACCAGAGAAGAGAGACACGAGGGAGGAATATAAATAATATGGCAATATTGCTGACAACGGTGGGGAAATCGTAGGTCTTAACGTGAAGCGATTGGTAAATTAAGCGACGGCCTTGTCGCCGGACGGAGGGGCAGGAGGAAGCTAAAACAGTGGCAAGTCAGTACTCAATAAGCTTCAGTAATGAGGTGTAGCCTTTGCAGCTAGGGTGGCCACACGACATCAGAGACAAATGCGGGGGATGATCTCACCTCTAGTTTTGTGTTGTCGGCCATCATTCTCTGGAAACCGATACCGACACCCTCAATGACAGCCAGGAAGACAGCACACATGATAGCGGAGTTTCTGGCAGCCTTGACACCACCACGAACGGCCAAAGCACCACCAGTGAAGAAACCAGCGATGACTGCAAAGTGGATCGTTAGATATGACTCCCAATTCCAAGGCACATAGAAACATTATAGCCATCCCTCACGGATAGACCGGGAAACATACTAGCATTGTAAGGATCCTCCTTCTTTCTGATACCCTTGATCGCACAGTCGAACGTCGAGAACATACCACCCCAAACACCGAAGTTACCACCGAGAACCGGCGCACGAGCCTTGATGGCTGTGATGGCACCTATCCGACGCTCTCCGTAGGGGCTGTTTCTGAAACCCTTCACACCGTGCCAGACAGCACCACCAATTGCCTATAGAGACAGCGTATATTTAGCTTTTACCCTTTGGTGACAAGCACAATCGATTGGGAGAACCAGTGACGTACACCCATACAGAAAGCACCACCGAAGTCGCTAAGAGCAACCCAGGGGCAGGGATCTCTGGAGTGATCCATATCGAATATGAAGGAAGAAGAGAGGACCGGAGAAAAAGGAAGGAGGTGAGTGGAGTCGTAAGCTCGAAGACCTGCTGTACTGGTCGAGCTGCACGGATCAAAGGAAGTGTAGGTCGAAAGAAGGTGACTCCAAGCTTATGCGGACGAGAGTCGGAACGCTGGGAGTGAGATAATCGATAGTCGGGTGATGAGCCTCAAGGGGCAATCGGGATAGGATGGAGAAGTTGAGGTCGGAGTGACAAGCTGGATGCTGTCTTTAAAAGAACAGAGTCTGGGGTCCGGGACGGAGAGGATGGCGGATCGCGACAGTAAGTTTTTGGCTTTTTTCGCCGGGAAACGTGACTTCGGACGGGGGTCGCAGTCACGTGCAGATAACCACCCGAAAAGTCCCATCCGGGCATCCAAACAGACCGCGCCCTGGTTTTCGTGGCTGTGGCAAGGACCTCTAGACGCCGGGATGACAATAGAAGAAAATCCAAGCAGGGATATGCAGGTTAAAGTTTTCCTGTGCTTTGTTTGGCGGAAAAGACGCCCCGTGCATTGAGAGAAAAAAATGTTATTTTAAAATCCAGAAGTGATCCCGCACTCCTTGATATTGCTATTTACAAGAATGCTATGATGGCAGGTTCCAGATGAAGTTCAATGCTCCTCCTTCATATGCCGGAAATTGTCCACCAGTGCTGATACCGAAAGGTGCCATTGACGGATCAAACGGCAACGACAGCCAGTCGTCGGCGGCGATGCCGCTTAATGAAGGAATGAAGTTCATGTCTGTCACATTCTGCGACACAGGGACGCCCATAATTGCGCCGTTGTCGCTTTCCATGCTATGAGAAGGCGCCATTGAGGGCTGCGTAGTTGCTCTATGGTTATGCTTTACCGTTCTGGAAGAAGCCAACAGGTTGCGTCTTAAACGCGATACGTGCATCTCTAGTAGAGCAGCATACCGAGAGCTCAAATGAATGTCATCGAGCGCATTAGACTTAAGCGCCTGCACGCTGCGATCGAGAATGTCCAGCGATTCACGGAGCTTTGCAGGCCGGGTCCCTAAACTAAGAGCCTTCATCAGGAAAATGGAGGAGCTGGTGACTCGAAGGAATATTCGGACGGGGGAGAACCGCAGAGCCCCGGTTTCACCCAGTTGAGCCACTTTTTGTAGTATTTGACAGCAGCCTTCAATAACCTCTTGGATATACTCATAGTCGATCGGATCAATATTGGTAGCCCGGACGTCTTCCACATTTGGTTCACTGTCTGCAACGGCACGTTCAACAACTGCCTGCATCCCTACCGAATGGGTATAGACGCGTACGAAATGGTACTCGATAAACAGAATATCGAAGAAGTGTTTGCTGAGTACTAAAAGATGTTAGCATTCATCGACAATGGTATGAGGGAGGAACCACTCAATTGAAGGGACTATGCCTACCCTGTGGCCGGAGATGATCATCTTTCCACCTGACAAGTAGCGTACGGAAGTGATCCAACAAGTCGATGTACCTTCCACTATGGAACTGTTGTCGCGCAAACGATACGGAAGGGAAGAAAGTATCAGTAACTGATTTTGCTAGCTTTGTAAGATCCATCCAGGAATCCATAAACGCTAGCCACTCGTCTCCCGGTTGGCTCAAAGCCCTGCTTATTTGTCGGCCTGCAATAGCATGGTTTAGGCTCTGTGGCATAAGTGATACACAACCTATTCGCCAGGCTAGCTGGTTGATATATACGTATAAAAGCCGTTGTACGCGCTGCCTGCGGAGCTTAATTTGGTCATCAGATATAGACCCTTCATATACGGAAGTGTAGTCGCATTTCTTATCATCCAGCTCGAAGATGCCAAGTTCATGTGCAAGCGACAAAGCAGAGCCAAGTAGCATCCACGACATTTGATCTGATCTCTTGGCTGGCTCGATCATATCCTCGAGCCACCTGTCGGCCGATGAACCTTCCGATTCTTGGTGCTCTGGGGCCAGCACCAAGTCGGAATCCCATCCGTCGCTCTCGGGTGGAAAGTGGAGAGACCTAGGGTGCCATTCTGACATCAGTAAGAGAGCCTCGATCGTGCCTATGCTCCTTATCCGAGTGTGAGACGACTTCTCCTGGCCAAAGATTAGCCGCACCACTAGCTGCTGGCAATGCTGCCAGAGTCGATGGTGAATAAAGAAGTTTCTCGACTCGCCGCCAGCCCCTGGCAATACATGGTATCGTGATGAAAGCATCAAGATTGTACAGCATAAGACAGGGTCCCGTGTCACGAGCCAATGGTGATTATTGTGGTCCGCATAAAACTTTGTTAAGATGGGGGATAGCGGTGTCATATTCTTGAAAAACCTGGCATTGTCAGTAATATTCAAATGCGCGTCTACATATTGCACTAACTGATCAATTAATGTGACTGCTTCTCTTGAAGTGAACCACCCCATCTTGACAAAGCGACAAGTCTCCCAAACACCGAGAACCTCTTTCGAAACAGGGGAAAGTTTGACTGGACGCTTTGCCTTGGCTATAGCCTCAGCAGCAAACATAGTCTGCGCATGATCGCCGGAGTGGTCCACGTCGCTGGCTTGTGCCGTTGAAGTCTGTGTATTCCGTGATTGTGTCTCGGATCTATTGGCGCTGTTTTCTTGGCTGTGAACTGCAGCTGCTTCGAAGAGAATATTAAGCGCATCGTTTCCACTCGAGACCACGGTACGCATCATGGAATTTGCCAAGGTAGACGTGGAGTGATGACGGTCACGGCGTCTCTCGGGACTGTATGGCTGCTGCGGGCTGTTATAGCTATTCCCGCGTTTGCCATTATCACGAACCGGACTGTCATCAACCACCTGAAGTACATCGTCCGGGATGTCTCTGCTACGTTTGGGAGTGGCTGATAGCCTTCTGCGTACACTTGAAGGTGGCGTGACGCCTTCTTCAGACGGTCCTACTCGGTGTCAATCATTCTGATAGTAATGCCGGAAGGGGTTGGCATCGCGCACCTCGCTTGTTTGTCCTCTCCCATGCCCTCTTCTCGCTAAACACACACTCCCTCTGCTCTCTACGACATTTCGCACAAGGCGGTCCTAATGGGAGACCTTCCGAGTCTGTTCCCAGATCGCATTTTGCCTTTCTCTGACGACAGGAGAGACAGGCCTTGTAGGTCCGCTGGTATGCCCGGTTCAAGGCGTCTCCGCTGCGGGACGGCCCCCTAACTTCCATTACTGAACGCGTAGCGGCCCGGCCAATAGCATCTTAGTGATAAGATTGAGGTTGCAATAAAAAGACCCGGATATTTGGCTGGCTAGAAAAGGGCTAGATTAGGTGGGTATCAAAGGTTCGCTGGGGGCGGATATTGCAGGTGTGAAGGGGAAAAAAGGGGGGGTGCAGGTTGGTGGGGAGCCGCAAAATACCCGCCGATTGCCGCGGCGGAGGCCTGAAAATACCCGAGCCCTTTTCACCAAGCCGGGCAAAGGACAAAGATATGACAGCTGACCTCGTACTCACCTCCATGGATACGACCCGTTGGACAGCCAACCACAGCTGGAATTCCAATCACACTATCAAGGTCGAAATGGTGTCAAAGATGGTCGGTATTTGCTGCTCATGGTGTCATCGAGAGTTGCTACGGACAAGTCCGTATACGCTGCATGTTATGTCATCGTCTGCACAAACCAGCACCATCTTGGTTATCAGACTTTATGCCGAATGCGACGCTGTATGCCAGGGGTATGCCGAACCTAACATTTTTGGCTCTCTGGGATCCAGGTTTAAGCTCTTGTCTAGAACAGATCCTCGAACCAGGCAAACAAGCCTGCCGTGACGTCAACTAAGCCCAAGAAACGAGCAGCTCGAACTCGGGACCCGGCAGCGCCCCCACTCCTTCATTCACAAAAAGAGGATTCAGTGTGAAAATCCGATTCACGCTTATTATGCCCATGAATATCCTTGTCCAACCCGGCTGTCTGGACAGAGTGATTCCTCGGGAAGACGCGGCAACCCACGCGCATAGCTCCCAGCTCGGGCCTCCACCCGCTACGGAACGCTTCCGCAGTATACGACTGGCAGATGCATATGATTCCAACTACCACCACGAATATAATGACAATAGGCAGTATTCCCCAAAGTAACACGGTTATATTGTGTATAAGAATGATCACACGCAGGTACTGTACCACATACACCCCGCAGCGGTCCAAGCCCTCCGCACCTCCGCTGCAACCTAATACGTACATAGAACGATGGTAGCTGTAACCCATATAATCCACATACTAGCCTACTAGCTACAACTACTGCTTCTCGCTATACGCTACAAGCCTCTATACTACACGAGACTGCAAGCCTAAAACTACATTCTACAAAGCCTACCCATCTACATCTCTACAAAACCAAAATGCCCGAACAAACCATAACCCTCCACACCTACTTCCGCTCCTCCTGCTCCGCGCGCCTCCGCATCGCCCTCAACCTAAAATCCATCCCCTACAACTCGATCCCCATTAATCTACTCAAAAACGAGCACCACAGTAGCCAAAACACATCCCTAAACCCCTCCGCCAGCGTTCCCACCCTCATCATCGAAAACCCGGAACACTCAAACGATGGAAAAACGATCATAATCCCCCAGTCCCTCGCGGCGCTGGAATACCTCGAAGAAGCCCACCCAACAGCATACCCCCTCCTCCCACCCACTTCTGATCCCACGGCGCGCGCAACAGTCCGTACCCTAGCCAACATCATCGCCTGCGACGTGCAGCCGGTCACGAACATGCGGATCCTGAAGCGGGTAGCGCCGCTCGGCGTGGACAGGGAGACATGGTCGAAGGAGTTAGTGGAGGATGGGTTCCGGGCGTACGAAGCTATTGTGGAGAAAACGGCGGGGAGATATAGTGTTGGGGATGAGATTACCTTGGCGGATGTGTGTCTTTTGCCTGCTGTCTGGGGGGCGGAAAGGGTGGGTGTGGATTTGGGCAAGTTTCCGGTTATTAAGGGGGTGAGAGAGAGGTTGGAGGAGGTGGAGGCTGTTAGGAGGGCGCATTGGAGATGTCAGGATGATACGCCGGAGGAGTTTAGGGTTGGTGATAAGCAGTGAGATAGGGAGAGGTTTTGGTTTGGAAGGGTGGGCTAGATAAGTGTGTTTGGGAAATGGTGGGTTTCATAGTTTCAGCTTTTTCTTATCTATGTAGGTTTGGACTGACTTTAAGTATATGGTGGGTGTTGGTGGGTCCGGATCTGAATGCTACGCCTACAGTTTGAAGTGGCTCCGTGGCTCCGCGGACTAGCAGGGAAGAACGGTCTGGACCAGGACTTTTTTCTTTCGAATGTATCATTGTCATTGTTGAGTTCACATTCACATCATATCATATCGAGGAATACAATAGGCAATGGGATTCATGACGTGCGATCGTGCGATAAGGGACTTGGAATTGCTAATTGCAGTCTAGAACTCCAGCTTCACCGCGGGGAGAATGGTAGCACTGCAATCGCCAAATCCGACGTAGTTGCCCTCTGTGCCCGCCTTGCCTCTGAGGACGACGGTGTCGCCGTCTTCGAGGAATATCCGCTCCGAGCCATCGGCCAGCTTGAGAGGCTCCTTGCCCTTGGTTTGCTCGAACAAGCTGCCCTGTGTCTGGGGCTCCGTGCCGGAGATGGTTCCACTACCGAGCAAGTCACCGGGCCGGAGGTTGCATCCCGTGATGGTGTGGTGGGCCAGCATCTGAGGGAAGGAGAACAAAAGGTTCTTGGCGTTGCTTCGTGAGACGGTGGTAGGCTGGCCGCCTTGGTTGGTGATCTCGAATTCGAGGGGAATGTCGAAGACATTGTCGGTGCGCTTCTCGCGCAGGTAGGGCAGGACGTTTTCCCGGTTTTCGGGCTCCAGGCTGGGAACCCGGAAGGGTTCTAGAGCGTCGATCAGGACAACCCAGGGGGTGATGGTGGTTGCAAAGTTCTTGGCGTTGAACGGTCCCAGAGGAACGTACTCCCAGGCCTGGATGTCACGAGCGGACCAGTCGTTCATGAGCACCAAGCCGAAGATGTGGTCTTCAGCGTTGTTGACAGAGACGGGCTTTCCCATGTCATTAGGGGTGCTAACAAAAGCAGCCATCTCTAGTTCAATGTCGAGTCTCTTGCAAGGAGAGAAGGTAGGGACTTTGGGGGTTGCGGTAGGGTTGGCCAGGATCTGACCGTTGGGACGGTGAATGGGGGTGCCTGAGACCACGATGGACGAGGCGCGACCGTGGTATGCGACTGGCAGGTGCTTGTAGTTGGGCTGCAGAGCATTGTCTGGTCCACGAAGCAAGACACCCAGGTTGTAGGCGTGGTTGAGGCCGGCATAGAAGTCTGTGTAGTCTCCGATTTGCATGGGAAGATGGTTGGTCACCTCCGTCAGCGGCAGGAGGGCCAACTTTTGAAGGGACTCATTGTCTTTCAAGACCTGGGGGAAAGGAGTATCTGCGCGAAAAACGGACTGAATGTATTCGCGGACTTGACGGTGAACTGGACGGCCCAGGGCTGCAAAGGCATTGAGGGTGGGTTGGTTGAACACGTTCAAATGGGGCTGGATCGCGGGCAGCTGGGAGAAGCCACCGGATGAAGCAAAGGCGTTCAGGTTCAGCGCATAGTCACCGATAGCAATAGCTGCTACGCGCGAGGGAGCTTTCGCAGAGGTGATGATACCGAATGGAATGTTCGCCAGCGAGAACGGCGAGTTCTTGGGGATCTGCAGCCAGGAAGCCATGATGAGGAAGGACGCGGTTAAGGTCGGGAGAATATGATGAAAAGAAGGAAAATGCAAGTAGTCAGTAGCTATCCAGCAGCAACATAGAGACAACTGCGATGTCGATGTTAAAAACGAATCCTGTGAGAACTACCCCTCGAGGGGTTCCGATGGAGGAGAGGAGGGCAGCGGAATGGACTCCGCGCCCGCTTATTGCCGGCCGGCGCTAGCAGTTCAGCTTCCCCGCCGGCCCCAATTCCGCACCCCCGCAGATCCCCGGTTTTCCCGATTTGCTCCAGGAACACCGAATCCCGCGAATCTCCTGGAAATTGAATGGCTTTTGGTGGCCTTACCGATGGCGCATTCCAATCCCGTGCTGCCCCTCGCCACCCATGCACATGACCAGGGGAGAGCCTGCGAGTTGTACAAGCTAATCCACTCTTATATAACCTCCTTGGCTCAGGAACGCTTTGTGTTGAGCAGCCATAGAGACTGAATCACTGAACCGCTACCCACCATGCCCGTGACTAACTTCAAACACGCTGATCCATATTCCTACCAGAACGGCTTTGACTCGTACCATGAGTGAGTACTAGGAAACAGGGGTCTTTGGGTGGCGCTTGTCGATATCAAGTCTAACTGATTCCTACTATTAGGTCGGAGGCTGTCAAGGGAGCTCTGCCTATAGGACAGAACTCGCCACAGAAGGTGCCGTATGGGCTCTATGCCGAGAAGCTCTCAGGGACCGCTTTTACGGCCCCTAGACATGAGAACAGACAGACTTGGGTGTACCGAATCCTCCCCGCGGCTGCTCACCAGAATTTTGTTGCCGAAGATGGCGACTCATACCACACCCACATGACTACTGAAACACAGAAGCTTCACCACATCCCAAACCAGCTCCGGTGGGATCCTTTCGACTTGGATGAGACTGTGGACTGGGTTCACGGTCTTCACCTTGTTGCTGGTGCCGGTGATCTCACTCTCAAACATGGCCTGGGCATAATTCTATACGCTGCGGGCAAAGACATGGGGAAGGAAGCCTTCTACTCTGCCGACGGCGACTTTTTGATCGTGCCGCAGCACGGTGTGCTAGACATCCAGACCGAACTGGGACGCCTCCTGGTTCGGCCCAATGAGATCTGCGTAATTCCCCGCGGTGTGAGGTGAGAACCGAAATTTCCATGTCGCGTTTGCATAAAACCTTGACTAATGTACCGCAGATACCGTGTGACTCTTCCGGCAGGACCGGTGAGAGGATACATCTGTGAGCTCTATCAGGGCCACTACCAGCTTCCCGAATTGGGACCCATCGGATCCAACTGCCTTGCCAACGCGCGAGACTTCCAAGCGCCAGTGGCCTTCTTTGAAGACGAGGAAGAGCCATCCGAGTTCCGTCTGTACAGCAAGTTCAACAATACGCTCTTCTCCGCCCGTCAGAACCACACCCCCTTCGACATTGTTGCTTGGCACGGAAACTACTACCCTTACAAGTACGATTTGGGCCGCTTCAATACGATTGGTTCTATCTCTTTCGACCACCCGGACCCGTCCATTTTCACCGTCCTCACTGGCCCGTCCGACCACAATGGCACTGCCATTGCCGATTTTGTTATCTTCCCGCCCCGCTGGCTGGTGGCGGAGAACACCTTCCGCCCGCCATGGTATCACCGCAACACCATGTCGGAATTTATGGGTTTGATCTGCGGTGCTTATGATGCCAAAACTGGTGGAGGCTTTCAGCCGGCGGGCGCCAGTTTGCACAATGTTATGAGCGCCCACGGTCCGGACAAGGACGCCTTTGAAGGTGCTAGTAATGCTGATTTGAAGCCGCAAAAGGTCGGCGATGGCAGCATGGCCTTTATGTTTGAGAGGTAAGCAAACTTTTACTTCAAGCCAACATCAACTAACTCCATGATAGCTGTCTCATGGTCGGCGTGTCTGAATGGGGCCTGAAGACCTGTCAGAAAGTGCAAGAACAATACAACGCGCACAGCTGGCAACCGCTACAGAGGCATTTCCGGAACCCGAACAATTCCGTGGACACAATGTGCAAGGACGACCATTAAGCACTGATTCGACGAAGTTACGAAAAGCGAAGGCATTATTCAGATACCAGTGTAGTAGTAGTATTCAACCATAGCCGAATGGAGAGTTCAAAACATCTATCCGCGTTCGTCTGGGTATGTGAGACAAATTGACAAATTGTAAGACACGAATGTAACAAGCATCCAAAACGAAATTGCACACCACCAAAGCACCCAAATCAGCTAATTCGAGCAAATAAATCAAATCTTCACCACATCATCACCCACAACCTCCTTCCTCAAAGCCTCCTTCACAATCGCCCCACACATCTTCGCATACGGGTTCGTCTGCACTGCCAACTGCTGTGCAACCTTATTTCCATACCTGCCCCCAAAGAAGAAATCCCGACTAGCCATATCCTCCAACTGCTCCGGCTCCACGGCACGCAACTGTTCCGGGCCACCGATAACCTCTCCCTCCTTCCTCTCTTTCTTCACTCTCGCCGCCTTGAGTAGCAAATACCCGCGATGCGTATGTGCATCCGCCAACAAGCGCGCCTGAACCGTCGACACCGGATCAGCAGGTGACCGAGGCGTCGCTAGCGTAATAGCATTCCCTAGGTCTGCTAGTAACGTGGATGCGGGCTCTGTGTTTTCGGGGGTAAAGATTTTGTCGTCGTCATTGTCTTGACCACTGCTCTCACTGGTAGTTATGGCCTTGTCAATGAGAATACGGAGCGTTTGCGCGCGGTTGACGTATGCGGATGGGTAAGTTGGATGCTGGGCGATAAGGGTGTCGAGATCCTTAATCGCTTGTTGGATTGTTGAGATGTCCAAAGTGGTTTCGGATTGTAGGGTACGAATTATAGAGACCTCGTGAGATTGCAGGGTCTGGAGAAGCTCTGGGGTGATGTTGAGGTGGGCTGGATAGGCAGGGAGAGAAGAGTTGATGGTAATGGAGTTGGAGGGGGAGGATTCGGCGTCGAAAAGAGCTTGGAGAACGGCGGAGTCGTTGGTGGTAAGGTTGGGTTTAGCCGTTGGGTTTGGGGTCATTTTGCTTATCGCCTTCGCAGAACTTTGGAATATTGAGTTATTTGTGGTTTTGGGACGTATATCGAGGTTAAGGGGATGTAGCTGATAATAAGGTAGTGTTCGTAGTGAGGATGCTTGCTATCGGTGACACCGAAAAGAGCACAACAGTTGGTATTTGAGTTAATCTACGCTCACCGATAGTCCGCGGAGCCATGTGAACGGAGCTTATCAAAGCCTATCTTATAACTAGATCCAAAACCAGGGACCGTGGCAATCACCGCATGCATCGGAGTGGGTGTTCTCATGATGTAAACGAGGCAGCGGATGTCCCGCGGGAGTCGAAATACCCGCCGACAGCCGGGCTTCTCCGGGGTCAACCGACGACATCCGGCCCGGCTGATTTACTATCCTGGCGTCCTGCGAACTGCTACTGCTTGCTTATCCTCTACTCTTTCCCAAAACAATGTAATTATGATTCATGGCCGATTCACTGAGTTCGACTTCTGGAAATGGACCCTCCCGATAACTATTGATTGTGTCAGGAGGCCCGCCCTCATCCGGACTTATAAAGATGGTCCTGGGTCCCCCTTTCACCCCCCTGGAAGTAGACCCCAAGTAGCCAGGCGCATTCCTCTTCATGATACATAATAGTTCTCTTTGATACCTCTCTTCTATACCCAAGTATTATAGAATCTCTTTGCTGTTCTTCATACAACATACACTCCCATCACCATGGCACCCAGCGCAATCTCCTCTCCTCCCTCCCCTCAACCAACTACCGCTACCACCTCCGATATCTCCAGCTATAAGGGGTATGACCACGTCCACTGGTACGTCGGCAACGCCAAAATCACCGCCTCATATTATGTCACACGCATGGGCTTCAAGCGGGTCGCATATCGCGGCCTCGAAACCGGCAGTCGTGCCATCTGCTCTCACGTCGTCCGCAACGGCGACATCACCTTCGTCCTGACCTCTCCTCTCCGCTCCCTCGACCAAATGGAACTCCTCACTCCTGAGGAGCAGGAGCAGCTCCGCGAGATCCACGAGCACCTCGAACAGCACGGTGACGGCGTCAAGGACGTCTCCTTCGAAGTTGACTCCGTCGACGCAGTATATCAAGCCGCCGTGGCCAACGGTGCCAAGATTGTGTCTGCGCCACGCAGCCTCGAAGATAAGGATGGATACGTTCGGGTTGCGACTATCCAGACGTATGGAGAGACTACCCACACCCTCCTGGAGCGCAAGTCATATTCTGGCGCGTTCCTGCCCGGGTATCGACCTGAGGATGGGCCCGAGGACCCTATCACTAAGTATTTGCCTGGTGTCTATTTGAACCGTGTCGACCACTGCGTCGGTAACCAAGACTGGGATGAAATGGACCGTGTGTGCCAATAGTATGTTAACAACCTCATCTTTCATGAGAGGAAGTGCTGACCACAATGCAACAGTTACGAGAAGGCCCTTGGCTTCCACCGTTTCTGGTCTGTCGACGACAAGGACATCTGCACGTGAGTTAACTATCCACAAACCTTTCCTCTGAAACAGTGAACTCACGAGATGACAGTGAATACTCCGCACTCAAGTCCATCGTCATGGCATCTCCCAACGAAGTCGTCAAGATGCCTATCAACGAGCCCGCCGTCGGCAAGAAAAAGTCCCAGATCGAAGAATACGTGGACTACTACAACGGCGCCGGTGTGCAGCACATTGCACTCCTGACCGACGACATCATCCGCGACATCACCAACCTCAAGGCACGCGGAGTCGAATTCATCAAGGTCCCCGACACATATTACGAGGACATCAAGATCCGTCTCAAGAAGACGGGCTTGGTTCTTCACGAGGACTTTGAGACCATCCGCAACCTTGACATTCTCATCGATTTCGATGAGGGCGGGTATTTGCTCCAGCTTTTCACTAAGGTATGTGCACCATTTTCCTACATAAACAAACAATGCAATATACTAATGAATATGATATAGCACCTAATGGACCGCCCAACCGTCTTCATCGAAATCATCCAACGCCACAACTTCAGCGGCTTCGGTGCCGGCAACTTCAAGTCGCTGTTTGAGGCACTTGAGAGGGAACAGGCTCTGCGTGGTAACCTCGTCTGATTCATTTTTATAATTCTTAGTACAAGAACTGCAAGACAGTAATTTGAAGGGGATGGTGTACAATTCGGCCAGGTTGCCAAGTACATTGACTGTTAATTTTTATATTTTTCTTGTTTTTATGTTCTTTGGATTTACTAGTACTGTACTGGATTGGACTGGACTAGTTGAAACCAAACAACAGACAATACTTCAGGTAAAGAACGATTCGGGATACTGTGTAACCAATCCGTTATTTATAAAGTCTTGATTTATTCTATCTATTAATGGGATAATTCGATTAATATGAAGTATATGATGATGGCATCTATATAATACAGAGTGCCCACTGTGAAAGACACATACAGTATGTTCAGCAAGGGTGAATATCGTGGAATCCTCAACTGTATGTATATCTGCCTTAGCGAATTGTACACAACAATCATAAGAAGATTGGATTAGCCCACAAGAATTTCAAGTATTGACAATTACCCCTCTTATTGGCAAAATAAGCTGTGTTCTTCAACAAGAATCCGATATGGTGTAGTGGCTAACATCGCCGTCTCTCACACGGCAGCCGGGGGTTCGATTCCCCCTATCGGAGCTTAATCATTTCTTTTTTTGCTTTTGTTTTTGTTCCTTTGCTAGCTCCCAGCTAAACATAGTGATTTATGTCTGAAATTCGTTTTCTTTTTGGACTTGATTAAAGTCGTCACTGTTTACTTTGCCTGAGAACAAAGATATTAAAGACCGACATAGGTTGATCCCGAGACTCACTTCCGCGCTGCTGGATTCCTTTAGCGGATTCGTGGGTTATCTATCTATCTATCTATCTTATCGGATAGTTGACGGCTGTTCATGTGTTACTCATGGGTTGTCAGCAGGCGATATTGTCTGGTCTATTGTGGTAAAGTTAATTTGGGACAAGTATCGGTCTCTTGGTCATCTTATGAGGTATTTGTGCAAGAGTATACAATTCATCTCCCTTGTATGGAATCTCTCCAAAGTTTATATATATTTCCCGCGTAGGAATATATTTTCATTCATCGTGTTGCTAATCTACTACTTCTTCGAGGAACTGGCACCGCCTGGTGTTGTCCCCCCACGACGCTTGTATTTACGTGGATCTATATCGATTGTCAGTCATCCATGAAATAAGAAACAAACAATCATAGGTGATTGTACGTACCCTTTCGACTCATGAGTACCCTGTTTCTCGTTCCTTTTCCGCCCTCCCAGAATCCGCTACCGGCTTTGCCAATCAGCACCGCTCGGCATATTCCGCAATTCTCGGGACGGTAGATTTGCTCTCGTGAGCAGAAGCCGCTATAACCGTTAGGATCACGTTGTAGACTATACCAGGTTTAAGGGCACATACCAAATCATACGGTTAGCATGCTCATTAGGATGGTCTGTAGCGGCATCGTGGCATCTGCTTTCATTAGCTTTGTTATGGGATGCTATCACAATGTGTTCGTACTTATCACAAGGGAAGACCTTCGCACAGCAGCTGAATCTGTTGGATTGTTAGAGTAAATTCAAATGAGGCACCTGCAAAATGGGTATTACCTGAACCACCGATAACTTTTGCCATAGTGCGTACAGCGGCCACGACGAGGCAATTCTTGACCAGCAACGATGCCGAGAACTTCCTTGGGCTGTTTATGACGATTAGCATAGTTCAGAGGAAAGATATTAGTGTAGTGGATTACCTTCTTCCGTGGAGGCTCGCGGAAACGAGATGAATCTGTCCGATTGCTGTCAGCATTCTGTCAGCATTCATCGAATGGAAAACTCACATGCTGCCGATCCCACTTTCAGAAACTTGACTTCTGGGATTTTCATGACTGTAATTGTAAGCGGATGGTCCGTGTTTAGGAGATCCAACACATACCCATTTTGCGGTGACATTGTCGGCAATTCGCCATGGCACTTTCGCCCCGAACTGCAACAACACCAGGCGCGGGAAACGCTGTTGAGCATTCCGCACAGGTCGGGATAAAGCTACTGCGGAGATTGTCAGCGTTTCCGATGCGCAACGTGGAAGCTGTCATCTGATCCAACTTACCTAGGCAGAAGATCAACGACTGTGCACCCGTCCAAGTCAAGATAGCCCGCACGGGTGGCGCTAGGATGCATAAGCTGTCGACGGAAGCCTGGAGGCGAGTTAATCCCCGATGATTCATACACTATATGGATGGCATGTGGTGTACCTACCAAGACTCATGGTATTTGCGCATTTTTTGCAAGTCTCAATCTTAGGAGACAGCTCATCACTCTTGTCCTTGATCTGGGGAATATTTCTGACATCCAAATGCTCCTTGCATCGATCGCATTTGATGGTGATATAGAGACCTACAAGCTCTAAAAGCTCAATCCCGTAGAGCTCCAGGAAAGGGAAAGAGAGGGCGACACCACGCTCGGTCGTCGTAGGCTCCGGAAGATCTGGCACAGGAGCCCCCCCTTCTTCCTCATCGTCGTCAGAAAACTCATCCTCAGAGGGTGTCATATCCGAGTCGTCAGTGTCACTGCCGTTATCGCCCACAGCCCATTCAGGAGGGCGGGGCACAACGTGAACGTGTGGTTTATCTTCCAATGTCACTCCTTCTGCTTGAGATGGAGGCTCACTGGGTACTATATCATCAGATACCACAGGCACAGGAGCTGGTTCAGGGGCTTTCAGCGGTGTTTTGGCGAATTTATGCATATTGCTTGTCAAGTAGTTCACTTGAGACACGAGGTTCAACTGTTTGTTCCCTTCAAGCCACTGCGAGAAGCCAGCTTCCACAGCTCGTCCTTCTGGGCTATCAATGCCCTGCAAATGAACAGTGCTCGGTTCAAGAGGATACAGGCTAGGCACTAGGAGCTTCACTGTCTTGACGGAGCGAACAGAGATAGGCAGACGATCTAGCTTAGTCGGTTGGATTGGAAGCACGAACGACAGGCCATCGCTGGACTTTTGAAAAAGAGGCAGCCTTCCCAGTCGAGCGTCAAGCTGCTTCGTCTCAATTGTTCTTCTTTTCTCCGCCTGAGCTTTCTCTTCCGCGGTGTATACGGGTTTCGGAGGCTGAGGGCTCGCTGCTTCCACCCGAGTCGGATTGGTCTTCTTCCCAGAAGACACAGCTAGAGAACTCATCTTTGACACTAGCTTCTGCTCCTCTGGCTTCCCTTTGCCGCCCACGTTAGGCACGAATTTCAACGTAGGCCCCCGTTCCGTAGTAGTGAGCAAACGCTCCAAATGCCGATCGAGACTGTTCATCCAGCTGAGCAAAGTCCCACGACTACCACTTCTGATAGTGCTATCGACTATATCATCGAATCCTCTCGAGATATTTTCCTGAAACGCACTGCCCATTTCAGGATTGGTGACTTTGATAGACGGCCGTCCTTGCGCCGGATATGTCCCGGGAACATGCAAGATACACTGAAGCTTGTCCATATCAAACGGAAAGTCAGGATCCGAGGGAGCCAAGCCGAAACTCAATGTCGTTCCATCGTCATTGCTGGTTTCTGTCGGATTGAACCGTCTTCTGAGCTGGTTGAGCTGAAACTCTCGCGGGTTCGAGGCTTCTGCTTTGGACACTGGTCGTTGAATAGCAGCAGAGATAGCACCCGCAGAGCTCCCTGATTGTGCGTTGCTCATGTTGGAATGCCTTGAATTGAGCTGCTGTAGGAAAAATCGAATAGACTGGTGAACTACATGGCAAGAAGCAGGTATCGGAGCGGATGTATATTTGCGGGCGGCGGGTGGAGCTCACGGGACAGCTAGTCCCAAAGGGGTAAGGCAGGCGAATGACTGTCTGGATTGGCATTATTGAGTCAAAAGCTGGTCGCCATCATCATGACTCATCTTGAGTCGTGATGTCTAAAATCCAGTTGACTGTTTGATATCAAAGTGGACTGAGCAGAAAGCTCTCGAAAGCCAGGCATCCACAGTTGAAGCCACATAGTGGCGATGCTGACGATAAAAGGGGTTAGTTTTGGAGACCGGTCCAGGCAAGAAGGGAATGGTCCAATGATGTGCGGGCGTATCCAATACGATAGCAGCGATTGCCCCCAATCCACTAAATGCTCCAGACACAGCTGTGAGTGGCCAGAGTGACTGTCAACATCACTGGAGCCTTGCATGGTTCGACACTTTATTCAAAGGATCTCCAAGTGGTCTGATCCGGCTCAGGAACCACCGCGAGCAATGCCTCCTTCCTTTGCTGACAGTGTTTGCGAACCATTACAGTGGAATGGACCGATGTAGCTCAGTGCCAGGGGTAAGATCTGGGAATTGATATCTAATAGGTCGTGGCGCTTAAGGCTGTTTACGTTATTCTTCAGACAGTCATGAGCCGACAACAACCTACTCCTTCGATGTCTTGCTCCTGAATTTCTCCTTTACAAACACCTTTCCCATCAACTGGTCCTTTTCTCTGCCTACAGTCGCTTCCAGGATGGCATATCTTGCTGTCGCAGGCGCCTACGCTTTCGCGGCGTTGCTCGTTGCGATAGTCTTGAATGTAGCGCGCCAATTGCTCGTTCGCAACGAGAAAGAACCACCTGTTGTCTTTCATTGGATACCCTTCCTGGGGAGCACAATCAGCTATGGAATGGATCCCTATGCATTCTTCTTCTCCTGCAGGAAAAAGGTCAGCCACTGTGCATCATGCGATTGCCAATAATTACTGACCAAAGTGGTTGAATAGTACGGAGACATTTTCACCTTCGTGCTGCTGGGCAAAAAGACCACCGTATACCTGGGCGTTCAAGGCAACGATTTCATCCTCAATGGCAAACTCAAGGATGTGAGCGCAGAAGAGGTCTACAGCCCTCTCACCACCCCGGTGTTCGGGTCCGACGTTGTGTACGACTGCCCTAATTCCAAGCTGATGGAACAAAAGAAATTCATCAAGTTTGGCCTCACACAAGCAGCACTCGAATCACACGTCCAGCTGATTGAAAAGGAAACTCTCGACTATCTCCGGGACTCTCCACGGTTCAACGGCGCGAGTGGAGTTATTGATATCCCTGCTGCCATGGCTGAGATTACAATCTATACTGCTGGACGCGCGTTGCAGGGCGAGGAGGTCCGCAAGAAGCTTACTGCAGAGTTCGCTGAACTGTATCACGATCTAGACAAGGGATTCAGCCCCATCAACTTTATGCTCCCTTGGGCTCCGTTGCCGCACAACCGGAAGCGTGATGCTGCTCATGCTCGGATGAGGGAGATCTATACGGACATCATCAACGAACGGCGCAAGAACCCAGATGAGGAGAAGTCCGACATGATCTGGAACCTGATGCACTGCACCTACAAGAACGGACAGCCGGTCCCGGACAAAGAGATTGCTCACATGATGATCACTCTGTTGATGGCAGGACAACACTCCTCTTCCTCAATTAGCTCTTGGATCATGCTGCGACTAGCCTCTGAGCCTCAAGTTCTTGAAGAGCTCTATCAAGAACAGTTGGCCAGCCTCAGCAACAGGAACGGGGCCTTCGAGCCGCTGCAGTACCAAGACCTTGACAAGCTGCCACTCCTCCAGAGTGTCATCAAGGAGACTTTACGAATCCACTCGTCCATCCACTCGATCATGCGCAAGGTGAAGAACCCGCTCCCAGTACCTGGCACATCTTACGTTATCCCTGAAGACCGTGTTCTACTCGCCTCACCAGGCGTAACAGCGCTTAGTGATGAGTACTTCCCCAACGCAACCCGGTGGGATCCACACCGTTGGGAGAACCAGCCTGACAAGGAGGAAGAAGGAGAGTTGGTCGACTACGGATATGGCAGCGTGTCTAAGGGCACTGCTAGTCCCTATCTACCTTTTGGCGCTGGCCGCCACCGCTGCATTGGAGAGAAGTTCGCCTACGTTAACCTGGGCGTCATTATCGCGACCATCGTGCGCCACCTGAAGCTATTCAATGTGGATGGCAGGAAAGGAGTGCCCGGAACCGATTACTCCACTCTCTTCTCGGGTCCCTTGAAGCCTGCTATCGTGGGCTGGGAGCGACGCTTCCCGGACAACCCTAAGGGGTCCTTGAACTAAAGCCCGCTTCTCTGCAGGCTACCTTCCGTCTCCAGACTTTCCCAACTAGTACCTTGTAATAAGCATCCTGTATGATTAGAGCACCCAGTCCATAGTCAAAGAAAGAGATATGACCGCTGCCCAGTCAGCACCAAGATCGCACATCCCAACCCTGAACCGTGACCATAGTCCAAACCGAGGATGAAAATGAATGAAGCACGTGAGAACCCTCGTGTCATTGTTCCACCACCTGTGAAACCCGCCCCCTTTCCATCCGAGGGACAGCAATGCCCGCCTACCCTGACATGCGCATCAATACAGTGGCCGTCCCCGTACCAGCAAAACCAGGTATATGAAATACCAACCACAGGGCAAAAGAAAGAAGCTGCATTGAGATAAGAGCGCGCACATGCACACGGTGGCGCCTACGAAATCAAAAAAGATAAAAGGTAAGTAGAACAGCGAGGATAAGCCTAGAACGCCCCCAATCTCGCCACAAAGCAAAGCAGATGAGAGGCATTTGACCTACTGTTCCGCGGATGAATGTACAGAAATGCTACCCAGAGCCTGCTTCTGAACACTGAGGCTGAGCGCCAGCGCAAACACACACACTCACACACATAGCGCCACCTGCGGGAGAAGGGCCCGAGTATGGTCAAAATAAGGATTACAACAATAGTAATATGGGGTAAGGAGGTTGAAAGGAGCGTGTGACCGAGCAAAAGCTGCGGGCCGAAGTGTCAGTCAGACCCAGTGATGAATAAGTTGTTGAAGGGCCTGATAATAGAACAACATAGAATACCTAATTGGGATGGAATTGCGATCATAATGACATAAAAAAAGTACATGGGGGTGGGTATTGGCGCTGATCGACAGGCCTGGACCTGGAATACGAAGCCCGGAGGAAGCATCCAGAAATGGATGAATCTGCAGTTGTAGGAGTATACCTAATGTAGGGGACGGAGGCTCATGACTGACAGATTTGGTTGTGAGGGCGCGCGCGTGTGTGAATGTGAAAGGCTGACCTCATCGTCGAAACAGGACAGCAGTAGTAGAATCTATCATCATCATCATCATCTTCTTCTTCCAGGATTAGAATCCATTGACTGGGGCCCCGAGGACAAGGTATCCTGCTTGCTCCGGATCACGGGCGTGTGATGTGAAAAAAATAATAAGGAGGGGGCATAATATCGTAAAAGATCGGCGGGAAGGTCGCTAAGCAATATTAAGAAGTCACTGAATTGATGACTTGTCAGCGCGTAATCCCGGGATTCCAGGAGGAGCAAGGGAACATCCGCAATGTGATCGAATTGCCAACGCAGAGATCTGGTGACCCGGAGATCGACAGTCGCCAGGTCCTGGCCAACGGATGCTGGAGGGACAACGCTAGAAACACAGTCCTCCGGTTCCCATCACCGACAGACATGGGGAGCAGAGGAGAAGAAAAAAAAAAGTACCTGATCTAGTAGAGGTTTGGTTTCTCGTCGCGGGGCGTACAAATGATGCTGACTGTTGCAATGATGCCAGCCGCCATGTGACCACGTGATGGAAGTCGGTCTGGCAGTGCTGAGTGTTTTCAGGTCACCTTATTCGCACCTTCTTTTGGGCAGATGAACTGGATACGAATGCTAGGAGAGGCAATGCTCCCCGTATTGTGCCGGCAGATGACGATCTTTGGGCCATCGCGGGGAGAATCTGGGGAAACATCCACCTTCTGGATCTGTCAGAAACCGACTGCAAGTATCGCCAGTTGTGGAATGGAAATACTGTGCAAACTCTCGACTGTAACCATCTGACGTTGACCTTAACATGTCAGTGTGTCTATCTTTGCTTTTTCCCGGCCCATTCTGGCATCTGGCGTCGTCTTGTGGCTTGTATGCTGGGAGTGCGCATGTCCACTGATCTTCTTCACGTTGGCCTCCACCTACTGGACGTTATACTCTATGTGGACATTTACCTACGTCCCAAATGAGGCAGAACACCGACATTTACGAGAAGAGGAAGGTCAGTAGGTGGAACGGTTACCTAAAGTTCTAACCTAGTGTACCCAAGTTGTTGGAAGGGTCCTATATCAAGTCTTCGGCCGAGTTCCACCCAACATTGCCCGCACAGCAGAGCTCCTGATAACCAGAAAATTGGCTTGCTGCTACCCTCCATGAAGAAAGGAAGTTAAACTTAATCGATCACACCGACACTTTGGATCTCCCCCCATTGGAATTTGGCCAGCGATATTTGCCCGCGGTAAAGTCAAGCGGAGATAGCAGCCACAGATGATGCTATGATGATTCCAGACCAGGCGGTGATGATACGACTGTTGACTTGTTTGCAAATGTACATCGGTTGCACAAAGCAGGTAAACTGAGGATTCTCCCGCTGGCATTCGCAATAGGAGTATACCCGGGGTAATGATGGACATGGGCATCCTGTTTCTCATTCACATCCTCCAAGAAGCAAATGATAGCGAAGTGCAACGCTCCATCAGCCTCTTCGAACCACTGTCAGCGACTTCATCTTCTAATTTACCCGTTTGGTAAAGAGCATAGGCCGGGCAATGCAAACGAGTCGAGTTGAATAAGCAAGCGAGTGGTACAGCACAAGTACCCCCGTATGTAAACGGGACTATTGATACCGACGAAAACCCCGTTGGAACCCGGGCAATACCACTAAGCCTAAACCCCCGCGGAATACCCGGTCACTTGGCTCCAAAACCCACCAACATTCCGATCCTGATATGCAGGGAGACATCGACGCCATTGTACCACACCATATGGTGACATTTATTTCCCAAGCCCTATGCGATCCCTGATCCTTCAACAAAGCCACAACTCAAATTATACCGGGCGTACGTTTGTCTGTGCTACAGTGATTGAATGGTGATAAGTCTCGCCGGGAGTGGGCAGAGAAAAGCCTCACTAAGAAACGCGTCCCCAACTTCCCCGCCAAATCATCGTCGTGGCTAGGCTTGCTCCCCGCGCCTCCCCCTCACTAACTAGGCGCACAGAGCGCTGCTTGTTCTGATTCGCAGGTGGCTTTTGCGGTTTAGGACGAATCGAGTAAGTTGAGCCCGGATGAATGTAACTTGGACCCACTGACGAGGATATTCAGGAGCGTGACTTGGGACCCTAATTTGAGGGTAATACAGCTAGCTGCCAGCTACGAGCCCCCCGGCTGCATAACACGGCATTCACAATGTGTGGGTTGGGTAATGGAATATGTGCGGCAAACCAAACAAGCGGTAGGCCTAAATGTACGGATCGGGGTTTGGGAACGGTTGATCTACAACTGACTGCACCCAGCAAATCAAGCAATCGCCTGACTCTCAAGACGCCGTAGCTTCAAGTGTGAACCAGCAAATTGAAGTAACGTGAGACAGATCATTGGTTGTGACCTCGGGATAGCGCGTATTCAAGGTACGCCGCACCAGGAAAAGTCATTGCCATCATGTGACTCCTAGCTCTTCCGGCTAGCTCAGAAAGGGACCAGTTTCTCCGTGATTACTCCGTCCATACGACCTGGCCCTGAGCCATCAGCACCAACAACACAGTAGTTCCTGAATCCAGCAATCCATGCCTAATAGAGACTCAATTATACATACTCTACTAAACCATTGAGTTAAAGTCCCGATTCCCAGAAATCTTCAATGGTGCTTATTGAAACGACCAAATAGGTCACCTGGTATGCGGAATTCTGTGTGCTGGAATCCCGCATCCAACGGAATCTCGCCGCGTAAAGATACACGCTAGCCTCCTCCGGCAAGGCAGATACAACTAGTGCGGATCGTCTCGACCTTCGATGGACGGTTCCATGTTGTCTCTAGCGGGGTTCTACGCATAGCATGAACTCAATCGGAGCGACGTCCTCCGGGCCCGTAACTGACGTTAAACGGCTGCTCAGTCTTAATGCTGGAGAGTGGCCTCGATGCACAAACAGCCACAGATGTGTTGTGTTGCTATACTTGGAAGGTGTTGATAACTTGATATCCGCCTATCTCCATAATGACGACGAAGGTAGTGATGTGGCTTGTTTCACCCAAGGCCGAGATAGCAAGCTTTGTCCTTCTCGTAACAACAACAAGAAAAAAGCCCTTTTCCAAAGCTAACAAGTCAATTGGTATGCGCATGCATGTCAGGACGGCCACTAAGGTGAACAGGTTGGACCAATCATCAAGTTAACCGAGGCGGTCTACACAATGTTCGGTATTCCCATGCACCCAGAAATCCATATACATGGTCAGGTGAGAAGCACAATTTCAGTATCAACGAGCGGATACGAATGATCGTCCAAGAGATCCCTCTAGGCTACGACTATTCACCATCGGGCACCGATCTGGAGATCAAAATCTTCTTCCTCACAGCCCAATTATCTCCACCGTCATTGGCCTATACAAGATGGAAAAGTCTGCTAGCCGCAACCTGAACCCATCGTCGCCTGTGTGTATACGCTAAAACAGACTAAGATATTCCGTACAAGCGGATTACATACAGCCCACCCCCGCCAATTACCGAAAATTACCAATACCAGCCCATCGGGCAAGTACACCGACAAATCCATCCACACAAATCGAAAGTATAATACCGCTCTAAGCCAAATGCGTACTGCGATCCCCAAACCCCAAACCTCTTCTAGAAGACTTCTCGAAGGCGCACCACACCAAAATCGGCATCAACGGTTGCCTTGCGACCGTAAACGTGGTTAGCGCCAAACACTCACACATGGCATGTGATTGATTTTCGCCTCCCGATGGCATTTTTTCGCCTCTGGAAACAGCTGGTAGGTGGCTGATACTAGCGGTGGTTTGAGATTGTGGTTAGTCGAATCAGGATCTCGGGATGTCTGAAGGGGGCCAGCCGGTTGTCTGGGCCGTAAGGAAGGGTGTATTACTCTACATAATCCTTCCGCTAGTGACTTAGTTCGCTTTACACAAGTCTTTTCTTTGTAAGACAACCAGAAGACAAGACTTGATCCACAATTAATACAAATCACATTCGATTTATGAACATTCGTGCTGCTACGTACCCATCCACGCTTTGACCTGGACCTACCCACCTAATATCAGTGGCTGGTAATCGCTGCCAACGCCGCCCAAGTATACTGTACACGTGATCAGAAGGGATCGTGAAGCATATTCATATGCAATCACAAAGCCTCTTTGATGAACCCAAGTATCTAACCAAAGAGGTCAAGGCCCTCAGGATGGTAGCCAAGCTTTTGAATAATTGGCAAGTCAATCTTGTCATAGTCAGCTTTGCCTGACTTCGGATTTGAATTACACTTAGATCTAATATGCCAATATCCGAGTCAATAACATCTCTCTATCTTCGAGCTCGACTTTGGTTGGGCAAAAAGCGCTATGGCACCTTCACGCCGAAGGTAGTAAGAGTGAGCTCCACGCGATTAATCAAAGGACCATGTTTCCCCGCCGAACTAGAAGGTCTACGATACGTCGCGCAACACACCACCATCCCCATCCCAAAAGTCCACCGCACATACCCAGCCAGCGAGGGACGCATCTACATCGAAATGGACTACATCAAAGGCGACACTCTCCAAGAAATATGGCGTAACCCCAACTTCACATCCCCAAACAAACAAGCAGTGATCCAAGAAATTGCTAGCTACATCGATCAACTCCGAAAACTCACACCACCAGAGGAAGGTATTGTAGCTTCCGCAGAACTAGGAGAATGTTACGACATCCGAGTGGGAAGCTGGCTCTTCGGGCCATTCAAATCCATAGACGAATTTCATGAGTTCCTGCGCGGGACGATTCCCATAGAAGATACTACGAAAGTATACGGCGAAGCTGTCACGAAGTGTCATGAACGATCTGGATCAGAATCATACTATCGGACGTGTTTCACACATGCAGATATCGCTAAGAGGAATATCATCATTCGTGATGGGAAGGTGGCTGGGATCGTTGATTGGCAGTTTTCCGGGTGGTTTCCGGAGTATTGGGAGTATACGAAGGCGTTTTATACGCTTTATGATGTTCCGGATTGGTATGGTGGGTTGAAGAAGGTGATGAGGAGGTATGATGATGAACTAAAGGCGGAGAGGGTGCTTTGGGAAAGGTTTGATCAGCCGGGGGATCTTCTTAGAACTCGGTATTATGGTGGTAGAAATGATGGGTAGGTAGATGTCATCTTTTTCTTTTCTACTTTTTACTACAGTGGAATGTATAGTTGTAAGTTGTATAGATCTAAAAGTTCATAATCTGATATCATGTGACCGCCAAGTCTAGTAAGCGGGGGCCACACCCCCGACCGGTCAACGGAGCAGACCAGTGCGGTAACTTACTTAACAGCAGAGTGACAAACAAACAACCAAGCAAAATGAATACGTACCTAGCTCGGCATTTCCCCGATCAAAGGATCCATGCGCGCGCCCCGGTCAGCCTCAACGACCGTCGTCATACGGAGTACATACTATACTGAGAAAAAGAAACTAACTGAAAAAGAATAATAGTTAGGCTGAAACAAACAACCTCTCTATCTCTCTCCGCTCCGCCACGTGCCGAGGCATACTACTACAAATGTAACTAAACTATCAGGTAGCAAGAAAAGAAGACAGAAAACAGGATAACAAGTGAACTAATTCTCCGAGTCTAGACAATCATCTTACAACAAGAATAGCCAAGTCTAGATTCACCCACCAACCCACATAATTAGTGTTGCATATGTTATATGCGGTCAAAAAAGTGAACACGTACATATGATGGGGCCGAGAAGGGCGGAAGTGTGAAAAACGGTGAGCGCGCGAAGAAGGTAAAAAAGGTGTGCGGGAAAATAGAGTTCAGAATGTTCTCGGAGAAATAGAAGAGCAAATGATATAATCAAGATAATTCGGTGTCTTAAGTTAGTTAAGTTTTTGTTTTGGTATTGTTCCGAATATACCCCATTGTGTATGCATGGATGTGGGAGGACAGGAAGTTTCGGCATGCCGAGCTGCATTGGGGAGTCGGGCCGGGTACTTAGTAGCCGATTGCTGGTTGGCTCGCTCGTTGGTTGGTTGTTCAGTTGGCTCGGTCGGGCACCGTTGGTTATTGGTTGTTATTATTCATGGTATTACTTATTATTTCAGGGCACTCGGTGTGTGTGTATCTCTTTCTACAGGGTAGGAAATGATGGAGAGAAATTTGGTTTAGTAAGCAGGGTGTCGATTGATTCAAGGTGATGTATGTAGCAGGAGTTACTGCTCCACTTCCAGCAGCCATCAAGGCAGTGAAACGAGCGTGAAGAAATCAAGATTATTGATGGATGGATAGTCCGTATAGCGATCGATATGAAGGAGGGAGGCTGAAGGTGAGAATTAGTAAGGATGGATAGAATACAACCATCCCGAATCAGCCCGAGTACAGCACCTGTCACTCAGATACAGTGTCACTGTATAACAGCGCTCACAGTACCGGTGAGGGCTACTTTGTTCGGGGGGGGAACGAATCACTTGGCTGCCCGATCTCAAATTTCGCTCCACAAGAGAGAAAGACCCGCAATTTGAAAAACTAAAC
This sequence comes from Aspergillus vadensis CBS 113365, assembly GCF_003184925.1. NCBI lineage: Eukaryota > Fungi > Ascomycota > Eurotiomycetes > Eurotiales > Aspergillaceae > Aspergillus > Aspergillus vadensis. The sequence continues at coordinate 128,998 of NW_020292062.1, read as the reverse complement.
TAGTACTTAGCAACAAGGTATCCTGGGAATTGACACAAGGGAAAGAGTGGAGAGAAACCCCCCCCTCTCAGCTGACAAAAAACCACTCGCGCGGCGTCCACCCCGACTTTCTGCAGGGGCAGTAAACTCTTTCGGGCCAAGTTCCCCCTCAGCCGCTTTGCACTGGTGGTCGGGGTTGGATCCACCGCCGTGGTCTGGGTGTTTGAGAGAACCACGGGCTGGCTTTTGCTCCACGTTTTCGGGCAGACTCGGACGTCAGAGTTTGCAAGTTTGCAGGGAACTCGGACCGTCATTGGTGCAGGTGATCGGGAGATTCAGGGAGATATTGTGGAGAATTAAGAGGAAAATCAGGAGGGAAAAGGAAAAAAAAAATGTAATTTCTCTTCTTACTTTCCTTACACAGTACACAGTATGCTTTTCTTCCTTCCAATGGTTCCGATCCGACCCTTTTTCGGGATTGTGCTTATGTTTTCTTTTTGCGGGTTGAAATTCGGTTGGTTACCATTTGTGCGTTGTTATTATTTTGGTGTCTACTGCAGTGGTTACTAGTTACCTAGCTCATTTGGCGACACCTAAGTCTCAGCTAAGGAATGCGACCTGTTCGACATACATGAACGGATTACAGCGGTCCGAGGGATTCTGTTGAATGCAACAATCTACGGAGTTGTTAACTCATTAGTAAGAAGAGTCCACTCCATACTACTTCAACTCCGGTTTTCCTGGGAGTACCCGCGTTACGTCATTGTGGTTGAAGCAATGAAGATGTCAGTGCGCACGAGACCAGGGCCAGTGCAACTTATACCGAACTTTATACTGGGGATTAGTCCGCTATTCCGGTTGCATACCAGTACACAAATGGCAGCTCTACGATATGTCATTGTATCAATGGATGTAGACAGAAGTAGACAGATACGAGATCCTACTATAGATAGAATTTGAATTCTTCCCGCCCAGTAAATCTGCAAGGCTTACGCAGATGACCTGCTTATTTCCAACGGGACTGCGCAATAGCCTCCACGGCAGTTCATTCGCATACGGCAGTTGTTGAGCTCGAGTCTTCACGAGAGAGAGAGAGAGAGAGAGAGAGAGTCTAGAACAGACAGGTTGAGGAATGCTTGCGACCGTTTTCCAACTCTAACAGGGGCTGATTACGAGCTGCTGCTGCTCACCTGCTGCACCTCATCCAGCTGAAGTTAATCGTAATAGACCTGACAACCATATCTTTCACCAACTCATCATCCATCATACTTCATCAACGCCATGCCACGCCATGCCAACTATAATAATACCTCGGACCAATATGCTTAACCACAAACCGAAAAGCACATGGACAGAACAAAATAAACAGAATTAGAAAAACAAAATTAACCTTCCAGACATTACATACAAAGTTCCGACAAAAACCGCACGTCTAACTCAATCGAACAGCTTCCATCTAACAAGTGACGCAAATTCCCGACCGGGTTTTCTTGATCTAGTCGACCCCGATATACTTTATGAACACATGCGCGCAAACACTTGCACACTTTTCTCCCTGATCTGCCTGTATCCATCCTTATTATTCTATCGAAAAAGCTAAATAGAGTCTACTAAGATCTCGTGGACCACAACTACCACCAACTAATCGTAGTAGTTCGGTGAATCGAACTAGTTAGATGATGATGTTATCTAGCAACTATACCACTACGATGGTAACCCAGACCATGATATGATGTGAACCTGATGTGACCCTGGAGTAATAATCCCCATCCCAACCCGGTTCAGTCGGCTTTTCTGGCTTTTTTGTCCCCGTCATACCTTCCCCCCCATCCCCTTCTCCACACCCCCCTGTTCCTCCAAGGGCGCAGCGGCAATCTGTCATCGATTGTTGTTGTTGTTGTCGTTGGTTGGGGTTTGACAAGTAGGTGGGGGAGGGGAGGGGACGGGAACCCCGAGATGTGTTTTTCGCCTTCCTTACCTTCCTACCTTCCATCATGCTTCTTCTTATCATCGTTGAAATCTCTACTTCGTAGTTTAATATTGCGTAGATGGTTTTACAAACCATACAGAACAGATACACCGATACACACATCCATAGCTTCAAGCTTCTAGCTTCTATTTTCAGCTCCCTTTTTCGCCTCCCCTTATTTCCATTCTTATAAATTCTTTTTTTGAGTTCTTACTTTTTTTCTTTTGTCACTATCCTACTACTCCCGTCCCGTTTCCTCATGGGGGGATCTTAATATCGGGCGGGCGCATGTGAAGGGTAGGGTAGGGATCAGTGCGAGCGAGAGATTCTAGATCTCTGACCAGGTACGACTGGTGGTTCGAGGGTTGGGGGGAAAGTTCCCCTCACCTACTTAGTACTTACTAAGTACCTACTGTTCCCTACCCTCCTATTCAATTTTATTTATTTATTTTTTTTTTTTTACCATTATTAGTTGCTATTATTATTTTATTGTGATTATTTTCTGGCCATGCTACGTGTCAGTGCGCCGTAGCCCAGGCCCGCCGGAGACCACCACCATGGTTTGAATGGATGGATGGATGGATGGATGGCTTCGGGTGCAGAGTCGCGTCACCACACACACACCACTTTCTTCCTCTCTCTCTGTCGCTCTCTATTTAGGTTTCTTCCTCTTCTTTTTTACTTTACTGCTAGCTAAATCAAGGAATGTTGTATCTTCATATCATATCCAAAGTGGATTTTCTATTTCGCTAGATTTCTTTTGGGTTGGGTTGGGTTGAGGGGGTGGGGGATTTTGAAAAACAACAATTAGCAATCTCACTGTAGCATACATCGGTGATAACGTGCGCAAAAGATAGGCGGCGGAAAAAATATAAAAAAATGACCCTGGAATGGTATGGTCCGGGTTTCAAGTCAAGCAACAAGTAGTGGTATCTGGTATCAAGAAGAGCTAAACTGGCTGTTCCCAAGATGCATGTTTGCAATGTTTTTCTGCCGCTTCAAAATAATCAAACGCAGGCTGTCTCACTCCCTGGCCCGATCACATCCATAATAAGAGAAAAACAATAAAACCCTCTTTTCTTTTCAGTATGTCCACCCATAAAAAGAAGTGAAAAAAAAGAAAAAGAAAACAAGACAATGAAGACCGTATCCGACCATGCATCGCCAAAGAGGAAATTTCATCTGTACAAGTGAAATTAAGGATGTAATAAAAGGCGTTTGTCCCTCCCGTGGCCCATATATAATGACAGCAGACAGCCTCACAATGCAATGTTGAAAGATGGGGTAAGATGAAAGGAAAAGAAAAAAAAGGGAAAAAAAGCAAAACAATGACCCGAAACGCATTAGGTCGGATATAACAGCCGTATGATCCCTAGGTGCGCCAATATGCAATGCAGTCGTGATGGTACGTGTCACAAGGATGATAATCAGTCGGCGGTCTTTACATGTTTTGGAAAAGAAAAGAAACGAATCAAGGAGTAGCCGTTCGAGTATCGGGTATCATAGTCAACGAACATTACCGATCCAGAAGAAAGGACATGCTTTGACACAGATAATGAAGGCGAAGACGTAAGTCGAATCATCAGTCAAGGGCTTCACCACCCCTTCACATGATATTCCCAAGGTCCAAAGTCGGTGTAATGAGTAAAGGATCCGGTTTTGTCCTTACCCTGACTGGTAGCCTTGGTTGCAGCACCACCGGCCTGGCCGGCTGGCTGTCCCTTAGATCCCTTCGGTCCAGGGTATTCTTGTAGATTGGCCATGTCATGCGCCGTATGTCTGCGCTTCAGGAACGCGTTGGCAGTCGCACTCTTCTGTTGACGTTCCCACAACAAGTGTCGGCGGAGAGACTCGGTCAATTCAGTAGCGAGCATGTTGCGACGAGTGGTCCGTGGGGAGTGGGCAACAGACTGCGGGGCGGGCTTCATGATGATGGGCTTCGAACGAGGCACGTCGGGACCACGCATCGTCAGGTTCTCATCATCGTCCTCAGGCGGCGATGCAGGGATCGAGGGACCATTGGGTGAAGTGAGACGCGAGCGTTGAAGGGCTGGACTGGACCGGGTCGGAGCTCCCATCTTAGTAGGCTGATGCATCATCATGGTGAGAAGGGAGCGACGCGAAACAAGGTTGGGCCGGGAATCCACACGCTGGAAGAGTTCCTTCTCCTCAACACTGGATCGGCCGCTTTCCGTGATTGAATCTTCCCAGTCCGAGTCCGAGTCCTCGATAGCACTCTCAGAAACCTCATCGTCCGTCTCGACGGCATCTTCGTTATCCATAGCGCGTTCACGGATGGGCTTGATGATTTCATTCTGGTCCCTGAACGAAGCCACCTTTTTCCTCAGATCCTGGCCACTAGCCGAAGGCTTACTCAATTCATCAGAAAGAGAACTGCGATGGGGCCCTTGCATTGCCATGCGATCCTCGAAAGAGCTTTCATCGTCGTCACCCGACGAGCCTCCGAGAGTGAACATGCCGCCCTTCTTCTTGAAGGGAGTGGGCTTGAGCTGTGCTGGAGGCTTGGCCGGGCCAGGTTCGGCAGCCAATCTAGGTTGCGACCGGTATGACGAAGAAATGACAGAGGGAGAGAATCCGCGGACGATGCTTGGCGACTTGATCAATTCGGATCGGGTAAGGATGCCGGACGAAGAAACGCTAGTATCAGACCCGGCGGTATTGCCATTGTTATCGCTGTCATTGCATTCGGGCGCAGTAGTCGAGCAAGACTCAGTGGACTGGTTCGGTTGTTGGCTGAGAGGGTACGGGGGTGGGGTTGGCGTCCGTCTCGCAGTAGAGACAGAAGGAGGGGTGGCGGGAGTAGGGGTCGAGGGACGTGGTGTAATATCGACGACAGGGGGCTCGACTGTCGACATGACGGTAGAAATGGGTTCAAGGTGTTTCTTCTCCTTAATGTTCAGCACCATCCGTTCCAAACCTAGAGATGTAATATGCTTTTCCTTTCCGCGAGCAAGGCTGGCCATCGAATCCTCACGCACCACCGCCGGCTTATAGTCCAAGCACTTCGGGCGTTTAATGTGATGCTCTATCCGCTCAGCCTGCTCCGACGCCGCCGATTCGACACTCGCGGAAAGTTCTGGCAAATCCCCAGCTTCGGAACGAAGGAGTGGCAAAACCGAAGTAGTGCTGGAGGTCTCCGGCTCCACACAGAAGGTCTCACGTGTCCAGAGTCGCCAGCTCAGGTTTTCCAGACGTCGGCCTTCCTCCATATAGTCGGCACATTTCGAAAAGACTAAACTCGGGAAGTCAATTGTCAGCCACCAGACGCGACTGATACCCGCAACGAACTAGATGCACTTACCCATCCACATGCCATGAAGACTTTGCGCATTGGCTGTGTCGACCTTATGGATCTTGGCCGTATCCACCGTCAGAACGGGGGTTGAAAAACGCGAAGCCATTCTAACGACGCCACAATTTCGAATATGTTGAAGTTCCTCAAACGATTCTTTTCTTCCCCGTAGGAGTGTAGTTTCGGGGTCGCCGTCTCCCCCAAGCGTGGTCGTTCGGCGCGAGAAGTTGCGAAATAGACCTCTTCGATCCTCCAAGGTTACTGAGAGTAACGCCTCCAAGTTTGGGTTCTGCAGCGTGCTGCAGAAAGTCGATTGAGATTAAAAGTGGCGCCCAAGCTGCCCGACAAGTGCAGCAAGTGTCGAGTTCAACAATTGCTGTGCGAGATGGAGGGTGGTATGGCGCAAGAGAGATCGATCCGGGGTAGGTCGATTGATCGAAGCCGATTCCGTAAGCGGATCCTTCACACTTTCCAGTACTACCTATCCAAGAGAGAAACGACCGAAAACGACAAACGGTCGGGGTGGGTGAAGATTGAACGAAGGTTCAGGCGTACTGGCGCGAAGTATGTAGATATGGCCGGTTCAGGGAGGTCGGGGATGGACGTGGGGGTGAGGATTGAGGGTGATGGGCGAGAGGAATGAGTGAAGGAGGAAAGAAGGAAGGGAAAAAATCGAAGGGGAATATGGGGGAGGAGAACCTTAGTCTGGCTGGTGGAGCGGACGAAGAAAAGAGGAAAAGGCAAGATAGTTAACGGACGGGTCGGTGGAGCATTGGGGGGAAGAGGGAGGGAGGGTGGATGAGTGAGTGTCCGGTATGAACTGGTAACGGGTTCAGTACAAGGGGAAAAAAAGGGAAAAAGAGGCAGAAAATGGCAGAAAATGTGAATTTGACGGTGGCCACAAGAGAAAAGTCCGATGGGGGTACGTACCGAGGGAGAGGTACTGTGGTTGACCAGCGATGGGGGGATGGCGGTAAGTACAAGGATGGGCTCCTAGCCGCGCCTCCTCCCCATCCGTGGTCCCGGATGTGTGATTAATCTTGGGATTATTTGCGTTCTTTTTTTTTTATTTTTCCATTTTGCGATTTTTTGATTTTTCTGAAATTCAAATTTCCCCTTTCGCAATGGTACATCCGGAGTACCCCCGTGGGTCTACTGGTATTTCATACATCGTTATAACACCGGTAATATTACCATCGGTCTGTTTCCGGAGTCCCACTTTGGAACAAAGTACGAAACTGGTATTGAAGAACAATACTACTAGTCAAGTAGGAAGGCAGGTACTTCACTAAACCCAGTAGGGCCAGCTATACATCGGTGAACGCGTCCACACCATCCCCCCAACACTTGCAACCAGATGAAGCTTGACCCTGGATCTGGATAGATACATACTAATACCGTCCAGGTATGGACAGCAGCCCCCAAAATGGATCACCTTCAAAAAAGCCTCAAAGTTTTTGTGACCTGATGCCTTGATTCACCCTGGTTCTCGCTTCATCTCGGACCGGCAGCACTATGTATGCATCACCGACAAAGCAAAACCCCTGGAGAGATAGCAATGACAACAGGGGGAGGGAGAAAAAAGGCCACAGGGGATCGTTCTAGACAAACATTCAAACAAAGATCAACCCGTCCTGTGACCATCGCCTCGGCTGACTAAGGACAAGGCATCTTTAACAGTTCACCAGTCAATCGATCGGGTCACTTGACTTCTCAAAAATGGGTCCCGAACGATTGGCCGAGGCGAAGTGCTGCTGATATCACTCCGCACTTGTCAATTCGCCAGGGCTGGCATACTGTAGGATTTGGGTTAATGATCACTACTATTGAAGACCTAACGATGATAGCCACTTCCATCATTGTACCCAGCATCCAGATCCATTCATTCATCATTACTGTCAATCTAGGCACCGTGCCTAATCCCTCGCCTCGTCAGGGGCATTTGACACTTCACCCATCACCCACCGCTGGGCTATCATTGTTATGTCCTGCTGACTAGTGACTTATTCCTCGATTCAGTTCAACTGCTTTCGTCACGGACATGCTTGGTTTCGGGCAGATTCTTGATATCCATATGTGACTAAGGAAACCATGGGTTTTACCGTCTACATTCTGGGCACCTCCCCAAGCCACGTTCCTGTTACCCGGTCTCTTGGACATCAATATCTTACACACAGACTACCCGACCTAGTTCTGAAACCGGGCATTCCGGCACTTGACCTCATCCCCAACTTATCGACCCTGATCCCCTTTTAGGCTCAAGCGTGTCTGATCGAACTCTGACTTCCTACATCCATATGATATGTCGACGTGGATGGTTCAGTATTCCGGCTGAAATGGCCTGAGCACTGATCTTCCTTGCTGTTTGTTCTTATTAGCCGGTGGTGGTATGTACCTTCGCAAAATGCCCCAGGCGGAGTCGCATACCGGGGAAAGAGCGCAGCGTTTCCGATCTGGATGATCATCTCACACCTTCATAGTTCTCCTTCCTCTTATCAGTTCATTGCCCCCTTTGAAGTCTGCAGCAGTTATGTATGTATGTACCCTGAATCGCCAGTGTTCAATGCCCTTTTACCCTCCAAGCCACGATACCCCAAGCACTTTTGATTTGAGATTCAAAGTACACATGTCCAGTGACTATGTATCCCTTCCGAATACCGGTCTCAGGAGACTGGTATACTTAACTTGAGTGACCTAACAACAGAGTATTCGTGGTCGCTCATTCCTCACCCCGTCCATAGTCACAAGGCGAAAATCCTGCCAGCTGTCACTAAAGTACTTGTGATGCTATTTTTGCGGGAAACGGTAGGTAGTAGTAGTATATCCCCAAACAACATAATGTAAATAAGAAAATTAAAAATAAGAAATAAAAAAGAACGGGGGGCGATACTACATACAACACGTATGATACAATCGTTCACAAGGAGTAGTAGTTAGATACCTGGATTGATTACCCGCCTGTTCGGTTTAGCCCTTTCCTTCCCACCCTACCACCACCCCCCCTTTTTTTTCCTGTCACGGGGCCTTGCAAAAACTTCCCAAACGCCCCGTTGCGAATAATAACAATATCAATAATAGACTAAAACGCCACACTTGATCCTTCATCGCGGATCCCCGGGTGAGTGGTTCGGGGAACTAGGATTCAGAAGATCCGCCCGATTCACCATCACCACTGCCCTTTTGGAAACTGACAGCCAGTGCCAGCCAGTTCCCAAGCCGTCAGCCCACGTTTTACAATCATGTGATGTTCCACGTCAAAGGTCCAGGTTCCTTCCCCCGAACACCTGATGGATGAGTTGTAAACTGAAAATAAAAAGTTGCTGTTTCATCTTCGGAGTAAAAGCCGTCATCTGCTTGTACAGTAGTAGTTGCTTCACTAAGGCGGGCTTCCCGTTGGTGTAGATTGATTTTCCATCTTCATCCAAACCATCTCCAAATTTTCTCCGATGTATGAAATACGGGAAAGTTCAAAAGGAATTATCAAAAAAAAAGAAATGGGAAAAGCAAAAGAAGAAGTTCAAGGGGCTGGATGTGGAGGGGTCGTGACCTCGTCGGCTTATTGGGGCCCAAAGGGAGTTTCCAAGCCTCACAAGGCCCTGTCGAGTTAGTACTGAGTAGTAGACTAGTAGCGACGTTGAACGATCTGCAAGGCGGTTCACATTGTGGTCACTTGCTGGTTTAAGTCGATCGCATTGCCGGATAGTAAACGTCTTACTACGGAATGCCCCGTAGCATGGGGAAAGTACTACTCTATACACACTCATACACACTCTTCTATGTTAGGGAGGAGAAGTTAATATCGGGGGACGGCTGGCCTAGGTAAACCCCGCAATGATATAAACTCTTACCAAGACTAGACAGGCGCTATTAATTAGACAGTGATAGTCAATTACTAAGTCAAGATCGGCATTTGCGAACGTAAGTAGATAGTAAGTAAAGCTCAATAGCTAATAATTGAGCCCACACCCGTCTTTCTTGCATATTCAATGCAGACAATAACCAAGAGCAGCATTATCTCCTAGGCACCAAAGCTCTGTTGGCAGGTGGGAATCAGGGAAACCCGCCAACATGGTGAGCTTATTCGCTTCGCTTGCAGCTGGGGGGCGGACACCTCCGCTTTCAATGATCCAAGTGCTCAGCTGCCATCTTTCATGCATGGAATCATTCCACAGCGATGCTTCTAGAGGGAGCCACGTAGCTGCGCCCTAGCCCACTCGACCACACTCCGATTCATCAGGCGTACCTCTTGCAGGTGTGTGCCATGAAGAACAGAGGAAATTCCATGGTTGACGCCCTTTTTCCAGAATTCTACGGAGCTACATTCTTATCTGGGTACATTGGCCGGTTAAGCTTATGGGAGGTCCCAGTCATTCCCTAACAATGGGATGGGAAATGCTCCATACTCTCCGTGTTGTTGAGCCTATCCAGGTAAACTCTCCGGATGATGATGACGATGCTTGCACGAGAGGTGAAAATTATACCGTGGTTGGAACCCGGGCGCTATCTCATGATTCCCTATGTAGGAAGAACTTTACAAATTCCCAGGGCATCAACCAACTGTTCATTGACGATTGGTTGTCATTGTTCGAGATGACCTCGATTGTTCGGGAGAATCCGTCAACCGATGAGGGCATCCGAGGGACTCCCGGGGGTACACCAGTGGAAGGCAAGAAAAAGCAATCCACACTTGATCGAGGGCGCTGACGTCCATGCCGACAGAAAGTTGCCGAGGCCCAACGACAACATCAGGACGCCTACCTTGCTGGTAGAACAGGCAGAGGCGACTATTACTCCGTGGCGTAGAAGCGAGTCGATGCAGATGCCACCTGCCAGTGTACAAAACACAGCTAGTTAGCTAGCTAGCTACAATAGTGACAGAGGACTGACTACTCCGTACTGACCGATGTTACCTCATCTCCCGCCCGCCCCCTTTAACGTGGGGGCAAAAAACCAAACAAACCCGCAGTGGCAAAGGCCCACCCCCGAGTCACAAGACAGCTTCTTCGTCACATGATGTGGGGTCGTCCCGCGGCATTAATGCGCCACTGGTCGCGGCTGAAGGGGATTCCATGTCTATCTATCTCTCTCTACCATATCCATGCTCAATCGAGGTTGATACACCGAGTTGACTCGTTTACAATCACACACAGAATCGAACCGTATAGAAACAGTATCGTCCATACGGCCTTTACTCGGCTCCGCCATTGTCGACTGCTCTTCTGACCTGCGAAAGTGCCGACACACTATGATCTGATCGATTGCTGACTTGAAGCCAACGGGGATGGAAGGACGCTACTGGACGCAGCTGCATCACGTCAAACAGCGGCTTAGAGGCACCGGATAAGGCACCATGCATCAAGTGCAGCTTGCAGACAAAGAATGATAAACAGCAGGTGCCGCCGGTGTCTTACGGAGTACTCCCGCCCGACCTTAGTCACTACTAGAGATATTCGACAGGACGCGCAGGCTGGGAACAACTACAGGGACGGTGATGCTGTTGTGTGAACACAACGCCCGTTGCCTATTTCCTCTATAGGTAGTCTGCCATTCCTCCTTTGGGACTGGCCGAAGTAGGGCGTCAGCCAGGAACACAGTGGCCTCAACTCTACTGAGTACGGCACTGTAGATCATAGAACCGTCTGGATCTTGCACGACATGATCTACGGTATGTTGCTGTGGCTGGTGCCATACACTCAGGCATTCACCTAGAGTAGTAGTGGATTGGCTATCGCTATCGACGTTTTCCATCCCATGAATAAAGCTTGCGATTTGGGGAACTTCTTACGATCGCCAAAATTTCCGAGAATGTTGTTGATACCAATTATAATCCCAGGGGTCACAAATCATATGTAAACCGTTTCACCAGGGCGGATATTGCCTCATATTGGGATGAAATTGCCTCCTGAACTCTAGCCTTATTTTGAGACGATCTCAAAACTTTCTCCGGCCCTTGAATTCTTTATGCATAGCTTAAAGCTTGGATTGCGCACGGATATCGACTCCCGGGATATGCATTTGGAAGGGATAACGACCCGAAAACACAGGGCAGCCGGGTACCACCACTCACATAAGCCAGCACTAGTGTATGGGTTGCTACGGAGCACAAAGCCCAACACACACACACACACACACACACACACACAGTCTCTTTTTTCTTCAATTCCTCCCTCTTTCTTACTGTCTTTCACTGCTGTTTCCTGCCTTCCCGTCAAATGCCATACGATGGGGAATCGACGTGGTACGTAGCACCGCCGTTTCTCCTGAACAAGTCACATTCCATATTTCCCGGGCCGCATCCCCCGGACCAGCCAAAACCCATGAACGATTCTTGTCATGTAACCCAGGAAAGGGCCAATCTACCAGGAACTGGTTAGCAAATAGACCGGTTCAAAATCCGACCTTTGTTCGAGAACCCAGCCTAGCGGCTACCAGATCATGCAAATTCGCAGCTCTCGCCCGCTTTGACCTCCAGGGGAATGGTGGGTTCTCCACGTAAATGCAAGGGTTATAGCGCGGATCGCATTTCAAGGATCTGAGGAACAGGAAAGGAAAAAACAAATCAAGCCCACCCACATACACATCATTGATTGACTGAGTGCGTGCTCCGGGAAGCCTATTGCGGTAAATCTGAATTCTGCCCTTTCTTTCTTTCCTTTTTCTCTTCCCTACTCCGTGCCCTTTACCTCCCCCCTCAAATCCTCAACACGCGATAAAACCAATATAAAACATAGCTTCAAACTCTCCCGACTGAAGAATGAGCAACGGTAGGAGTCCTATTGGACTGGAACACGGGGCCGGGACCTGGACTTGGACCTCCTTTCCTTTTACTATTTCCATCCACCAGCCATCCATCAAAAAAATCCCTCCCTTCTATCTCTCTCCTACCTAGCCACGTAAGCTATCCATCTATCCCTCATCTATCTGTCTTGAGAGCTCTTCCCCAATCCTGCAAGGAAACCAACTGTGTATTCACCTACCTACCTACTTGCCACCTCCTCTTCCATTCTCCCAAATCTGCAGCAATGAAAGGCACGTTCACGGAATTACCCCGGATTGATCAACCCCCCACCAAGGCGAAAACGAGGAATACAGTGTAACTGAAGTCGTGTGCTACAACAGACAATACAGCTCAATTACCTGAGTACTACTTAGCCTAGCTCACTGTGTGCGATATCTAGGTATGATCCATGCATATGTTTGCCTTGGATTGATAGCAGATGATAACTGTATCCACTACGCCTTATCTATATTTACTACTACTAAGTACTCCGTACATAAATCACGCAAAGTTCTTTTAATTGACCGTAAGTAAAGTAGAATTAGCCAGCGGGTTGCCTCTTTGGGTATGCCTTGTCTTGCTGAAGAATTATAGTAAGGTAGAGGTAGTGGTAGTGGTTTACTCCTTGATTCAGGGACGGACGGACGGACGTAATTCGAGTATGTATGTTTTTGAAAGACAATAATTAAAAGTAGATCATTAGTTATGTAAGTAAGTATGTATGTATGGACTTACATATTTTTCGATAATATATTACTACGTATACTATAGGTAGATATACCCGCGCCCTTTATAATTTTATCGCTATATGAGTAACTACTATGGCTTAGATCATTTAGAACATCAAAAATTGTATTAGGTAAGGATGCTATCTCCGAAGAAAAAGTAGAACCAGGATGAGGCAATAAACCGAGCAGTAGAAACAATCGTCATCGCATCTGCATGTCCCGGTATTTGGGTCAACAGGCATGTTCACAGATACCTTGTCCGGTTGGGATCGACCCCCACCCACCGCCGAAAAGACACAACCAAATACTTACGGTAAGTGGCAGTGTGTTGCACCACACCCCCACCACTCATGTAAGTACCCATCTAGGTACATATGTACATAACATACATGAACAGGTGTAGGGTCTAGAGTACTATCATGCAGAACTGTAAGTACGGAGTCCGTTGAGAAATCATCAGTTGCATGTGCAGTAAGTGACTAACTACTAGTTGTCTAGTTGAGATTAGTTTTTCCGTTGTGCAACGTTGGCAGAATCCCAAGACCTGGTTCTAGGAAAAACAAATGAGGGGGGAAAGACCAAAAAGATAAAAAAGCAAATAGGGATTATAATTAGTAAGTGATATCTCAATCGGGGGTGATGAGTGAGAGAGAGAGAGAGAGAGAGAGAGGAAAAAAATCCTCGTGTCAGATGACAGGGCTGTATACTTCTTGCTTGCCTGATTTAGGGCGCTTTTGTTACACGTTGGCTGATACCGCCGTTGATGTGGGTTAATAGCTATCATAGCAACTGGTCCGGTCGCTGCAGGGTACAGGTGGGAGTCATCATTACGCATGGGTGTGTGTTGAATTGCTATGGTCGATCAATTATTCTAGGCCCTGTGAATGTGAGACTCGTCTGTTGTTTGTTGGAAGTATGACACTGTCTATATGCCGTGTCGTTCTGCTATAGATAGTTGTTGTTCGTGGATGATGAATGCGGCCAGTTGGCGGGCTGGGCCCATGGGGTTCAATAACTGGATCAGGGGTTCCCGGGGTTAGCACTCCTTCCCCGCAATAGGCTGAGAGTTCGGATTGGGATCATCTAGTAGACTTGTCACATAGCTATATGGGCGTGCTCCCATAACCGTCATCATCTGCCGACTGGGTATGGTCGGATAGCACACTCATAACAGAGAGTTCATGGGGCGGCCAAGTAAGTGTTGGTTAATAGCTGGAATCTTTCATTGCGATAAGCTGAAACAAAGACAAGCTCGATTTAGTGTAGTACGAAGAAAAAATCGGTTCAAGTTTAGGCAGATCAGGCACCGATTCCGGCTGTCGCATGACCTTGCGATATAAGGTATCCCCGAAAGAGTCGGTAGAGTTAGGTTGACAGCCGCCATGTCCCATCCATGTGACTTGCACCTCGGATATGTTTCTCAGCTAATCGGCAGTTGCTGTGGGCTTCGTTTCATGTCAAAGGTGGTTGCAAAGGCTATTGGCTTAGATCCAAGTGCATTCAAACTAGAGCGAGAGAATATAGTCCAGGTTGGCTATCTCTATTGGTTCAATATATAAGGTGTCGAGGGTGAACGGGCTAATCGGATCGCATAGCCAGGGGTGAGAGATGTATATCTGGCGGTGCGGATTTGCCAATCAAAAAGGCCCCAGATGGTCTGGATCGGAGTTTGATGGTATGAATTAATTTCCTCGTGAATGTTTAGATGTATGTCTTCACATGGCTGGTACCTGACTTGATGTAGTACTTTTGTGAGGTACCAAGGAATAGAGTGCATGGAAAAAGACAGAAAAACAGACCGACGGAAATTGTGTGAAATACTGTAAATACTCCAATTACGAGTCTCAACATACAGTAAGGCTACAGAGAGACCAAAGAAAGAAAGGCACATACCAAAGGTGAGCATCATCAGATGCTAGGATCACCTCCTGCAGTCGTGTGATGCTGAAATCGCCCAAGTCCGAAGTAGCGGTATAGAAAAAATGGGCGCCCAAGAGATATCGCTGTCAATATTGAAGCAGCGACAGGTGATTGCTTAACAGTGTTGTTGTAAGGCATCTCCTTGCAAACACGCCACGGCTCCTCGTTTGACGCCCTGATCGTCAGTTGCTGTCATGAGAAAAGGGGAAGGATTCTGCTCAGGTCCCACGAGACAGAATCATGGTGGACTTTGGCGCGAACGGAGGCCGGCCACGTCGATGCTCGCAGCCATGTGATGGCGGGTGGTAACCGCTGCGCATTGTCTCCTGGCGCTGCGTGGACTTTCTTTTTTCGGGACATCGCCGCTTTAACCGAGGCCGCTTAATCATTCCTCTACACAATCGTGCATCCTTGACTTCACTTCAGGGCTGTGCGCTTCCATCGGACATATTCTTGTCCGGGATCAGCATCATACTAAGGAGGTACTGTCTAGATACTTAGCAGCTTTTCTGGTCACCTGCTGGGTAATCATCAAGGTCGTAACCATACACAAGCTACTAAGACAGTGTTCTGTTCATAGCACAAAGACGTCCTACGCTAGCCCTATTGCAGCTGATTCCAGATATGTTTGTTTCCCTTCAATATGCCGTACCGCCAGATTACTCTCTTGTATGCACCCCATCACATGATAAACAGCGGTGACAGATCGTAGATCGAGGTACCTTCCGAATGGGATCTTAGCCTTCCTACCTATCTCTCGATATGCAAGATGCCACCCTGGCCGCAATCGAATAGAATTTCCATATCGAGTCCATGGAAGCCTGCAGCACCTGCAAAGTGAGCTCATAATCTGCAAACGGCCCATGTCTGAGCAATAGCTCGGAAGGAAAGGCGAGTCAGCAGCAGCCATGGATCATCCTCCAGAAGCGACATTATACTGACAATAACGATACTGACGCTGATTCAGTAAAGCTATGACTAGAAGTCATTAGGATAATAACCTCCGGACAGGATCAAATGCCTCTGCATCTTCCTTTGGCCAGTCATAGGCACAAGGGTGCTCCTTGCTCTAACATACAGCCTCTTTAAAATGATCGGATGAGGCGGCTTGAGGCACCAGACGAGTGTAACCACATCGACGTCCCATATACTTCTATCGAAAGGCAATTGGAAGTTTCGGCGCTTCCGTTCCTGCACACCGAATAGTATTGATGACCGGAAGTCATGGGACATCTGACAGAATTCCACATTCATTGACGGGACTGTTTACTATCGAAGGACGGTTACTACATACTGGCTTCGATGATTGGGATTCGAGAATCCCTTGCGGATACATTCGACGTTTCTCATACAAAGCATGCCGGTCTACCAAGGCTTGGACGACTAGATCATACGAGATGCGTTACCTGCAGATGCAAGCCGCGGTTGCACATCGGTTCGTACGGTCTATTGCCCAGCCAAGTCCTCATGACTATGCTATGTCATGACCTTGAGAAGAAGCGTTCTGATCTTGGTTATATGAGCGATAGTATGGCATACGCATTTTCAACAACGACAGTATTGTCACGAGGGCCGTCCAGGATGTGCAATCAAATTGCAGTGACAGTTCCTAAATCTACGGTAATTTAATCGGTGCATATACTCCTTCCTGGTTCCATGCCGTCGTTGAACTAGGCAGGATGAGATGTAGATGGCTGCCCCGTTGTCCAAAGTTCAAAAGAATGACACCAAAGTTTCGCGATTGCTATATGCCTCCTGCCGAGTAATCGACTATGGCGGAGGTTGCTCATCGACGAGGCCCGGTAATCACAAGCGGTTATGCGATAGGAATAGAGGCTTAAGCAGTAGTGAGGGCGGATGTGGTGGACTAGAACCAGAAGAAACCTTCAGCCCTTCGACGATGATGTCGTCTCAAGCAGCCTTGTGAATAGACGATGGACCCCTGTCGGGCGGCTATTCCTAAGCTCGTATGAGCAGAGATTTCTACCGTTGTGCAGGGATCTCGAGGATTTTCCAGGATAGCGACTCGATATTACTGGAGGGACCGGCTTCTGTACAAGGACCCCGGGAAGAAGCGCAGAAGCTGGCTTGTCCGGTAAAACATCAGCTGCATCGTGACGGCTGAATAGACGCGATCGACCGAGTCTAGAAGTCGGATTTGCTTCTTCTTGCGACGCATAGCTACGTTGCTATTTACGGGAGAGTTTCACTGCTGGTCATCTGAGCAAATGCATATTGCATCGGGCTTACCACGCCTGTGCGCTATCGATCATATCCTCCGCGACGGGTTGTGAGTGGATGTTGATGTGCAATGCCGTCTGTTCTTTTCTGAGTCGTCGACTAATGACAAAAAGTAGTCGCCGGGCCAATTGATGGTCGCGCTCCCCTCTCAGTCTTGACGAGGCAGCCGAATAACAATTGCATTATCGCCCGCTGATCAGACGACCGTCACCAGATCACTCTCACCCTCCTTCGTGGAAATCATTTCCACCCATTCTGATTGTCCCTATCAGATCGCATGGATAGCTCCAGTTCATATGTTGGTATAATATGGTCTGATAAGGCTCATTCGACCAATGTTTTTATCATCTTCTGGCCTTTTGCCGATCGTACTTTTATCACACAATCACCGACTAACCCCATGCTGAGCTGTCAGCCCATTGTTCCTCTCCTTTTCCCGTCTCCACATCCCGCTGATCCATTTCTCCGTGTCTGAGCACACACAGCGCACATGGCCCTCTTCGCCCGAAATCGATCCTATCAACTTCACAGGTCATTTGGATAGCAACCACGGAGCGCCATCAGAGTCTTCGTCGAATCGTAACTCTGCACACTGTGATGGTTTTGGCCGGTAGGATAGTATATCCTACGTGAAAACTTTCATAACAGAACGAAAACAAAACTTCAATACTTCCAGGATCAGGCACATGGTCTGTCTATGCAGTGATGTGAAAGTCGCATTCGAGAAGGCCCAAAAGGTTGCCCCGTACGTATCACACTAACCCATAGTAGATAAATGCTATCAGCTGCTCAAGTACAATCTCAGATCATGATCACGCTATATACAAGACAACGCCAAAAGAAAGAACTCCTCCACCGGCGCGAAACTAATGCTGCGCCCCCAAAACACTAGCATGCCGCATGCTGTACTCAAATCCGAGGCTGAAATGAGCTAGTCTCTTGCTCCCCGACAACTACCCCGTTTCCTAGCTTCAAGCCGACTGGTAGCCCTCTGATAAACTTGTCTGTGTGCGGCAGCCCCCTTCGCATGGCGACAACTTCCTCGATGTCTCTGTGCATGTCATATCTGGTTTGATCGTCAGAGTCTGGACGTAGAAAATGGTACCAGGATTAAAATCAAATGGGCTAGAAAACTTACGCATTCATCTCCTCAATGGTCAGTTTCTTCTTCTCATCCTCAACCTTATAGGTGGCGGTGTCGGTATTGCTAGAGAAACCTGGATAGAATAGTTAGGACCAGTATCTTCGCTACTTTAGCATTGTGAATCTCGCTTACCAATGCGCTCGTTGATATTATATGCTGCCTTCGCCGAAGCTGACTGAACCTTGGTGGCCCGGGGCAATCGGATTTCCTGGTAGATCGACAGCGCATCGGCGACATCGCCCCTGAAGTGCGCCCTGCTGAAGATAATTCCCAAGGCCGCAGCGTCTTCGATTGCCATACAGGCACCCTGGCTCTGATGGGGCATCATCTGCAGTGGGATGCGTTAGTCGATACTGTCTATTGTTCAAATCCGTAGGTCAAAACATACCGGGTGCCCTGCATCACCGAGAAGGCAAACCATGTTGCGGGAGATATATGGGTATGGTTGGCTGCCCACCGTTAGCGCAAACAACTTCCAAGCGATCGTGAGAGTGTATCAGTTGGGTACTCACTGCACCCAGAGACGCCATGGTCTGATTTCCTTGCCAATTGCCAAGTGCGAGAAGACCTGGCGATCGAGATGAGGATAAGGCGCGAGAAGTTCCTCGACGGGACGGTCTTCGCCACCCCAGGTCTGGCTTGCATAGTCTCCCATCTCGCGAGGGAAGAAACAATAGTACGACAGCAAGCGACCACCGTTACAGGGCGAGAGCACGATCTTATCCCATTTGCCTTCCTGGCCACCCCAGTACTCAAGCGCACTGTTCTTCGAGTAATCGACCAGACCCAGCCGAACAGCCTCCTCCGTCGTTACATTAGTATGCAGACAGCTGGAGGCTGCAGGCTTTCTTTCAGGATGAATACCAATAATGCCACGGACAACCGAGCCGATTCCATCAGCACCAACGATCAAGTCATGCTGGGCAGTCTCCCCGTTGGCAAAGGTGATCACACCGGAATTCAGATCAATATCTTTGCACTGTATAGTTCTCAACGTTAGCATGCCAACTATATAATCGGACCTTTACTCCCGAGAGCAAAGGTAGCATATGTTGCGACGAACCTGAAAATTGACCTTCAGCTTTGCAGGCGTTCCCTGGCCCTCCTCCTGCATAGCACAGTCCTTCAACATAGCATGCATATACTGCCGATGGAACATGTTATAGACATGTCCCCAACGCTTCTCATAGTCCCCCAAATCATACACACTAACAGGCTCTCCAGTCTTCCAGTCCCGGTTGATCAACTTGCGCAGAATGACCGGATCGCCCTTAGCAACATCGACTCCCCATTCGTGTAACCAGCGAGTACCATTGGCCGCGCACGAAATCGACGCTCCAACCTCACCCGCGAAATCATGACGCTCATAGATAGTCACATCGTGGCCTGCTCGACGGAGCGAAATGGCCGCAGCCATACCACCAATACCACCACCAACAATACCGACGCTCAGGCGGCGCCACGATGATTCATCGTTTGATCCCATATTGATAGTACTGGTAGACCGAAGTTATATATAGAAAGATGGGAAGTAGATAAGTAGTGGCAACCAATATATATATGTGATCAAGGGTATACTGGTAACAGAGGAACTGAAGCTGAAGAATGAATGAACAATCCAACACGATGTGACGTGGACCAACGCAGCTATTTAAACTCTCGTGATCTGAACAACCAATCTTGCAATACACTTTGACTCTCAAAGTTACCCATTCTTTTCCTTATCTTGATTGAAGGCTTCCATCGGTTGGCACAGGCGGGCGGCTGGCTGGTTGGGGTGGCGGGCCGCGCACCTTCACTACAGTGCAGGTGCATTATCCGCCTCCGGCGGATATGTTACCTTCCTTTCCCCCCCTTCCGCTCCGGGTGTCTCTCTTGGCTAGATAACTACCTGTGATTAAGTGGATTGGGTTGATCCAGAGAGATACGTCTGATGCCTTGCGTTCAGTATGTGTGTGATTTGATAAGGAAGTGATTATCGTATACGAAGTTGCGGTATCTTCCGACCTCGGGAGGCGGGGGAGGTTGATGATAGGGGAGTTTTGATACTGAATTCACGATTAGGATAGTCCATGTATGATTTAGTAGTATAGAGGGAGTGGTTTGAGAGGTACGGAGGTTTGTTTGATGGGTGTGCTGATAGTTGGAGAGAGACGCCATTGTTTGCTTGTATTCATATTAAGCACTAAGTAGTTGATATAGTTACTTGTGGATCTAGTTTAACTAGATAATACTGTTACATCATAAATTGTGATGTCTGATGAGTGTATACTATATCACAACTACTACTTTACTCTACTTACTTTGATATCACTTTCACCTCACATATGCCTCATTTAGTTAGTTAACCCACCTTATTCTCCTTTCAAGGGCTTTACTATCTATCTCCTTCTCCTGCATCTACTTCAGAACTGGTTGAATGTCATTTCTGTCATTTCACTGATTCTATGTAACTGCTATGTTTATCGTCCATAGCACCACCGAGACTGATTGATTACCTGCAAGAACTATATGTAGTATCATCGATTCCGCATGACTGCAACGCCAGTGTTTGTGTCACTTTTAGCCATCGAAACAAAAAAACCTGTATACAGAAGAAATCTAGAATTCCTGGTCCTCGTCGCCCGCAATGATGACATTGTTGATCTGTAAGATTTCGAATTAGCTGCGTTCCAAGACAAACAGGAGAAAACTGGTTGGACGACTCACCTTAAGGACCATACGGCAGAGCTGAGTAGCAAGCAACAGCTGCTGTTTCTTTCCGATCAGGGGATCGATGGCGAAGTGCTCTCTCATGTCTATAGATGGATAATTAGCAAAAAAGCCAGAGGTTTCAAGGAATGTCTTATACGAACCGTTGTTGCCGGTCATCATGCAGTCCACACCAAGGCGGGTGTTGTTCTCCTTGACCTGGCGAGACTTGATCGAAGCCAGGGTCTCAATAGGGCTGAGACCAGAGTTCTCAGCGAGGGCCATCGGGATGGCGTCCAAGGCGTCAGCGAAGGCGCGCATGGCGTATTGTTCAATTCCGGGGCTCTGTTGACATGACATTAGCATGTAATTAGACGCGTATTCTAAAGACATCGACATACCTTGACAGCAGCATCCTCAACAGCGATGGAGCAAGCAATCTCAGCAGCACCACCACCGTAGACAACACGGTTGTCACGGACCAAGTTACGCACGACGCAGAGAGCATCGTGGAGCGAACGCTTGGCCTCATCAATGATCTAAGAGAGGGTCAGCATCTTGCACATGTCCCCTGATATCTCCTCGATCTCTTCGAACTTACCATCTTGTTGCTTCCACGAACGAACACCGTCACAGCACGGCTGTTGGCGCAATCTTCAATGACGAGCATCTTCTCCCGAGTGGTACCGAAGGTCATCTCACGAACACGGCCTGCGGTTCCGAGTTTCTCCGAGCTCAGATCCTCGAAACGAGGAACGATACGACCGTTGGTCGCGATGGCAATCAGTTCGATCTCAGGGCCGCCGACCCAGCGAACGGCGGGGAGCTTGTTCTGGAGCAGAAGGTGGTTGGCCTCATCGTCGAAACCCCACTGGCAGATGACCAGGTTGGCGCCAGAGTCCTTCAGCTTCTGGATCATCTCTGTGAACTTCTCCCGCTCATACTCTTGCAACTTCTTGAACTCCTCAACTGACGTGATGTCGAGCTTGTGCTTGGTCTTGGGCTTCGGGGGCTCGAACGGGCAGGTCAGGATAGCCAATTTGGCATCCCGAACCTCGTCGGGCATCTGGGGGTGGGAGAAATCTTTGTCGACAATGACACCCTTCACGAGTAGGGAGTCCTCGAGGGCACCTCCAACCTTGCCGTCAACCTTGATCAGCTCGAAATCGACGTCCTTGCGCTCGAGGTCGGCCACGGAGAGAACTGCATCGATAGCGATATTCGCAAACTGGTCGTGAGACTTGGAAACACTGTACTAGGGTCAGCATGCAGGGCCCAAGGGGCACACGGAGAAAGCCTCGTACATCTTGCTACCCAGACTGGTCTTGGCAACCTTGAGCAGGTTCGAAGTGTCCTCCTTGGTGAAGGGGATCACATCACTGATCTTGTCGAGTTCCGCAATGGCGATTTCGCAAGCCTGGTCGTAGCCGTCTGCGATCCGAATAGGGTGGATGCCCTTGTCGATGAGCTCGGCCGCCTGTTCTAGCATAGCCGCAGCCAACACAACGACACCTGTCGTTCCATCACCGATTTCCTCATCTTGAGACTTCGACAGCTCAACAAGAAGCTTGGCGACGTTGTTCGTGATTTCCATCTTTCCAGCATCAACAGGTCAGAGATATTCTCGAGTGTAGCGGCTGATGGTGAAGGACAAACCTGGCCGAGAATAGTGGCACCATCGTTCGTAACGGTAATATCTCCGTCAGGGGAGATCAGAATCTTGTCGAGACCACGGGGACCCTATAAAATCCATCAGAATACTGCTTATTCTGCCAGTCCGGTGACGGTCCGTACCAGGGAGGTCTTGACGATGCTGGCGACCGTCTTAGCGGCAACAATGTGTGACTTCACCGCATCCGTGCCATGCTGTCTCTTCTTCTTTCCTTGACTGTGTTGTAGAACTGGATTAGCCACCTGCCCTGAAGAAATCCGTACACTTTGTGTTGATATAAGTCGAAGATCGAAACGTACTCCCTAACGACGATGAATGGCCGGCCCTGTTCATCCTTCATTACAGAAGCTGATGTAATGGTCAGCAACGGATATCGAAACCGAAGCAAGTCCGGAGTAGCGAAAGGTCCCACCTTGAGAAAGATCAAGCTCTGCAAAAGAGGCCAAAGAATGTTAGTATAGTTGATGCCGAATGAGGGGTATTTGCAACATACGCATCGCCATTTTGACGGTCTGCCACTTGGCAGAAAACCCACTTCAGAGAGTCGGAAAATAAAAGCCGGCAAGGGGGTCAAAGATAGGAGTCAACGGATCGAGTAGACTCCCAGGACAGTTGATCGGAGCGATGGGGGGAAGGCAGAGGACCGGACGGCGGAGGGACTTGGAGGCACACTTGCAATTCGAAATTCTGGAGATGTCCAAAGCGGGCTAGTGAGCTGCTTTCTATATCAGGTATAGCGTAGTTTTCCCACCGCGCGCCCGCGCGACTCGGCATTTCATCTGCGCCCAAAGCAGCTTGACCCTCAGCTACACTAATGTCGCATCGTCGCTAATGTCTATTTCTTTGTCATTTACTCTGTGATCTTATTAATCCGTGGCATATCTCTCGCGAAATCCGCCAAGTTGTTTTCCCGACTTCTCAGCTTTGCTTCTTTCAGGACAATGCCCCGTAAGTAGCCGCAAACTGATGCATCTATGCTGTATTCGAGATCGACTTTCAAATTAACTATATTACAGCGCCGGTTCCTGACATTTCCGATGACGAATCGTCGAGTGGCGAGTCGATTCCCTATAACGATGCTCGGTCAACAAAAAATGCCTCTAAGGATGACGATGAGGACGAGGACGAGGATGAGGAAGAAGAGGATGTGTAAGCTTGCGCGCGTGCGACCTTGTCGCAAGCAGGGATTGACATGAACAGGTACGCTGTTGACAATATTATGAGCCATGAATGGACTAAGAAGGTGCGCGACTTTCTTTCCATACACCTGTTCAATTGACACCAAGAGGACATGCTTTGGCTAATGATTTGGTAGGGCGACCTCCTTCTTCAAGTCAAGTGGCAGGGCTACGATGACCCCGCTGACATGACATGGGAGCCAGAAGAGAATCTGCTGTATGCTACTGGACGTCGCTCAATACAACTTTTACGATACTGATGGATCGTTTACAGAGAAGGCGCGAAGGATATAGTCGAGGAGTACTTTCGAGTCCTGGGGGGCCGTCCTGAAAAGCCACAACCGCAGACAAAGAAGCGCAAGTCGATGGGAAGACCTCCAAAATCCGCCCCTGAGAAAACCCCCGAGCCCAAGAGACGCCGCAAGTCACGGGCTGAAACAACAACAGAGTCACCAGAAAAAGAGCAGGCCGATGAAGCTGAAAGCGACGAAACATCCACGTGGGTTCCTTCATCTCGCAACTGGGAGAAAGAGGTCGACACCGTGGAAACAATCATACGGCAACCGGGAACGTCAAATCTGCTTGCGTTTATCAGTTGGAAGAATGGTAGAAAATCAAAGGTCAACATAGAGATGTGCTACGACAAGTGCCCGAAGAAGGTGAGTTATCTGGGAACCGTGGTTCTTTGTCGGCGCTAACTCGCAGAAAGATGCTTCAATTCTATGAATCACATCTGTAAGACATCCTCATTCAGTGCCTTGTAATATGAGCATATGCTAATCACTCTCACCAGGGTCTTCAAGGAGGGCTGAATAATTTATTCGTTAAGGTTCGGATTCTTTATCTATCATCGTCAAATTCACGACAGGCGCAATTGCAAAGCAGTCCTGAAGGAGCAAGCATATAGGGTGTTTTTGGATTTTCAACTACTGGTTCAAGATAACCTAAGTGTAAGACAATGGCCTGGGCTACTCTCGACATGGACCCCCATAAAGTTCTCCAGCTTGAAGAGAACCAACACCAGCATACAACGGGACTGGGCCAGCTACCCCGGGTCTTCGCGAACTCATTCGCACTATTGCTCTTTGGGTATCATGGGATTTCCGGAATTTTGTCTTTGTGCCTTTTTGAGCGTCTCAGGATCCATGTACATTATTATTTATTAGTTCGCGGTTCCGGAATATTGAAATTGCGGAGTCCTATTCATCGGGTATCCAGAAGACCGGCCTCTCTGACCATGCTGAGGTACTCCCAGCGATTGTTGAAGGCCTCCGTCCCATGCTTCTCCATGACTCGTTGAATGCCTCGAGACTCATTTCCTTCTATGCATTTGTCATCTTCAGGTGTCCAAACACCGGGCATATCATCCGGTATAGGTTTCCCTTCTACTAGGATAGCCAGGACCCTGTCAGCTAATTCTGGATCCATGCTGGTGCACCGCAGTGCTTGGTGTATTTGTTCCTCATGCTGAGCCTTTCCGGTATGAAGTCGTTCATCGATCCATGCGTCGATATCCTGCTCTACATCTTCGTCTTCAGGCTCATCATCAGAAGGCAAAAATGGGAGCTCTAGAAACAGGGGGTCTGGCTGTGAAGGCTGCTGTGGCTCCTTAGCTGGAGCTTTTGATTTTCGAGTGGCCCCGTTTTCTCTCGCCTCTTTTGCCCCAGGAGTTGGTCTCTGTCCGTTGGATGCTGTCGCTGAATGTGATACTGCAGCCACTTTTGTTTGAGGTTCGGAGATGAAAGGGTCTGGAAGGTTGATATTGACCTCGGTAGCTGGTTTCTTCAGACTAAGCTTGTCAGGATTGTCTACATTGCCTTCCTCAGGAGTATCCTCAGAATCCCGTTTCCTTTTCTTGTCAGTTGTTTGGATGGCAGTAGACTCAGCCCCTGGTGTAGTCCCTCCTCGAAGTTCAGACTGGACTGCGCGAGTAGCTAAATTCGAGGGCTCATCAGGTGCAGCTTGATCTGTTGCTTCTGGCATGCCACCAGGGCGTGGATGCCCCTTGAGCCTTTTGAGGTACCGATCCCGATATGATTGATACGTGTGCCTTGGATGCTAGTACATGACACTTAGTATGCTTGCTTTTTCATAACTCAGAGGTGGTTCTTGATACCTTCTCGGCTAACTCTTGATAGATCTTGTTGCCTCTGATGGAGGCCTTAGGGTTTCTCTCGTGGGGTTGCATCCAATCCCAGAGCAACTGGTCATCTTCAAGAGTATAGGGGATCTTATGGCCTCGGGTGGGAATGTTGGTAGCCCCTACGGGGCGTGCTTCAGAAGGCCCAGCTCTATAATTCTCTAGGTTCTGTAGCTTTCCCCGGCGGTGTGAGTCTTCGACATATTTGAAAGAGTACCTATAACTTGTAAGTGTCCGCTGGATGATAGAAGCCTGAAATAGTATGC
The DNA here is from genome assembly GCF_003184925.1 of Aspergillus vadensis CBS 113365. Classification (NCBI taxonomy): domain Eukaryota; kingdom Fungi; phylum Ascomycota; class Eurotiomycetes; order Eurotiales; family Aspergillaceae; genus Aspergillus; species Aspergillus vadensis. The sequence continues at coordinate 102,979 of NW_020292062.1, read as the reverse complement.
GCTAGTTTCCAGCGATGCGATTACACAAGTGAGTCAAGGATGGAAATGGGAGGAAACCTCACGTGTCAGAGGGTAAGTTCTTTCTCTTATGATCAACCAATCTGATATCTGCATCCTTCTCTAGCAACCGTATAGTACCGCCGTTTTTCCATAGATAAATCAGTCACGCGTTCATACGAGCGATGCATCGTTGTAGTACCTCAATCAATTCCTTGAACCATCTTCTTTGGGGGATGTTGTGAGACAACCAGAACTGCTTCCCTTGAAAAAGGGGGCTTGCTGCCTCTCTTGATACACCACTGTCTCCTGTAATGCTCGTTTCAGTCATTTCAATCGTCAGGTCAAAAGCGCGAATGTTTTCAATTGTAGACCCGCGGGTATACAGAAACACGTTATCACGTGTTCACGTGTCCGCGCGTCAAGGAAGTTGAACCACAGATAGAGTGTGCATGTGAAGGTGTCGATTATTCAGAAAGAGGACTAGCGTCATCGATCTATATGACACTTATGCAAAAAGTCAGGTCTCAATCAAAGTCAAGGATGAGAGTACACGTAAGGTTAATCTGAATGGATCCAAACCATGATGTCTAGTAGTAAAGCTCATTTCTTCCCCTTTAGGTAATTACGTCACGTGTTTGTTACTGGAAAATAAATATCCGGTGAACACTTGGGCGGCAGCTTCAGCAACATGGCGATAGTGGTTGCAAGCAGGCGCGCCAAAGCCTGTCAACTGATAATGCCAGCTCTGGTCTAAGCGACAGGGTGGCATTATACTCTTTTCATAGCTCTGACATTACTGCTCTCACTACGATTTTGCCCCATACTAACAAGGCGAGGGAGACAACAGACTGATCCGAAACAAATTCCCCAAAGATACAATCAAGAACCTATTAACGATGGGAGCCATAAGAACTATTGCACTTGTGATCCTCGGGATCTCTGGGTTCGTTTTCGTGGCGCTATTCGGGAGACTCCCTGCGTTTCGGTAGGCTGCAGCATTTCGTTGTAAGGGCCGTGACTGATAGATGCTTCCTGTAGCAAAACTCCCATTGGTTGGCTGTATAGAGCTCTTTGGATACACATCCCTAATGGGCTTCTTTACCTTGACAGTTGGCTACTGAATGGCTGGCTGTCTCACTGCTGGAATTGTTCTGGTAGTTACATTTTGCACGAAAATCACCCGTTGATCCTTGTTAGTCATGTGTCTGATATCCAACGGCCTCCTCTAACTCTGAATATTAGATATTCTTCTCTTCCCTTATGATTGCAGGGCAATGTATGTTCATCCCAACTGCTTGGCCTAGGATCTCCACAGTCCATCATATATGGATTCCGATCCTTGCCACCATGCCCTACGTTTTGCTGTATGCAAGCGTTACTACCAAGTCATTCATCACCCCAAAGAATTACACAGTCGAAATGGAACGCTATCCATACGATAAGGTCATATTCCACCCAGGACAGCGTTGTCGCACATGTCATATTGTCAAGCCGGCACGAAGTAAACACTGCAGCATCTGCAAAGCTTGCGTTGCACGGCATGACCATCACTGCGTTTGGCTCATGAACTGTGTCGGACTTCACAACTACCACTTTTTTCTCTCCATGATCTTGTCACTTTGTCTCATGCTGATCTACGGCTCATGTTTGGGATACACTCTCCTGTATCAAACATACGACAGACTGATACCACCGGGCTCACCTTTGCGGACAACTCGACAAACCTGGACTGGATTTTGCAACATATGGGCTGTAGTTATCGCTGCGGATATTCGCATTGGTGCTATTACCTTGCTGATGACCATGACAGCCCCATTGGCGGCAGCCTTTCTCGTGTACCACACCTACTTGATCTGGGCTGGTATGACAACCAACGAAAGCTCAAAGTGGTCAGACTTGAAAGAGGAGGTTGCAGATGGCATGGCTTACAAATCTAGCAAGGCCGAAATCTATGGCAGCTCACCCTTGTTGGCCGAGTACCAGAGTGCTCAGTCCTTCTGGCCAGTGAGTAGTGATCAGGTACTCATACTGACCGATGGTGAGCCGCCTAAGGAAGGATGCTTACTATCGCGGGATTCCAATGAGATCAAGCAGCCGAGTAACAGGGACGCACCAATAGATCGGAGGTGGGTACAGGTGCAAAGTATGAAGGAGATTGACAACATCTATGATCTGGGATTTTGGAACAATCTGCGTCATGTCTTAGGTTTAGCCATTCGACCGAAGGTGGTCTAAGTATATAGTTTGCTAACTTCACTTGAATGTATATAAATTATGACTCGCTAAATAAGAATGCTTCACATTCACTGGCCCTCGTCATGTACCTTGTAAGATTACCCGAAAAGGCAGTTGCCGGGACGGAGCCGGAAAAATTCCCCTCGACGGTTCAATGATTCTTTCTCCACCGAGCGTCCCTCATTGTCGTTATTCCCACACCCCTCCCGACTATAAATTGCGCGGTCAACGCTGGATAGCTGCTTGTGCTACGAATCTTCACAAGCATCGTCAAAAATGGCCGACCGCACGGCAGCGGAGATCAAGCCGAAATGCACCCCCGCGGAGCTCATGTTGAAGGTCATTCTGACGGGGACCTTGAGCCACTACGAAACCCGCGGGATGATTGACGACAAACGCTTAGAACACATGCTCTCTGCCGGGAAGCAGATTCTATACAAGACACATCAGGAGAGCGATGTCAGGTACGACGATATCTTTCCCTTGTCTTGGGCCGGAGTCACTGTCCAGTTGCCCACTACCGTCTTCCCGCCACCTACTTCTACTCCTGCATACTGACCATTCTCTCGTGTAACAGACATAACCTTGGCCTATCACCGGATATCTGGCAAGGCTTCACAGATGTACTGACGAAGGCGATCCCGGTCCTTGAATCCCAATCGTTTGCATGGAAGAGCCCCCCGACGGCAAATTACGATCACTCCTCTTCCAATCTAATAGCCTACAATTACTTTTCGCTAGTCAAGGACATTGAGCGCCTAAATGATCTCTGTACGATTGCCCGTAACCTCCTCGCCACCACGAAAAAGGCGCAGAACATGGCGGCGGAGAAAGGGTTCGATCAGAGAATCTTAGCCCTGGTAGATACTTGCGTTAGAGTAACCGCGCGAGGGTTTGACGGGGAGACGAATGCAAGGAACGAAGAGCGCTGGCAAAAGGTTGTCAACCTTTACAAGCGTCTCCTTATCACCTGCTTGCAGTTCTTGCATAATTTCATCATGCACAACGAACAACGCAAGATGGTGCTATGGTTAGATTTGTTTGGGTACCATTCAACGGGCGACTCGAACATCATCCAGCCCAGGGAGCCCCTTGACCCCGCTTGCAGTCAGCAGGAAGGAATGGCGCCTATCGTAAAGACCGGAGAGAGGATAGTAAATCCCCCGATAAGGGCTCTTTACGATCAAACAGCGGAGGATCTGCTCTTGGAAACCATCTCAAACTTTCCGAGAGAGCCTGCCACCATCAAGGAAGAGGCAGCCATGTTGCTTCTTGCTAACATCAAGGATCACATGGAAAAGCTGCTCGGACGCGATTTGACTGCCATACAGGAAATGGGGAAGGACCCAGAACAGGTGAAGGAGATTCGCGCCGCTCTTACCGCCATACTTGGAGCAAAGGTTGATGGTTGGTCTGATCTCCAGGACAGGGCCAAGGACCTACCTCCTGCTCTGCCAGAAGATGAGCCGCCTCGCAAGAAAGCGATTGTTACGATTGATCGCAGCGCAACGGCTGGATTCCCACGTGTCTGCTGGACCGATCTTCCCGATCTTGGAGATTACGGTGCGCTTTCGGGTGGCGATGCGACTGTCATGGAGGAAGATATGAGCATGCCGCGTTCGGCACAGTCAGCGGCAGAAACTCTGCAGGAGGCTAAAGACGAACTGATGGCCCGGTTGCAGGAAAGCTCGCAGATTGGCGACGGTGATCAGGACTACGACACTGGTGATGCAGGCACGGTCGGTGACGATGACTCGCGAAGCCTGGAGGCTGTTGCAGACGGAAGTATGGAGGAAGAAGAGGAAGAGGATGACGAAGATGACGACGACTATCGCGGCCGGCCAGGCGACCAACAGCGGGGTCTCCTGACTGATATTCCACTCGTGCTGGGCCCTGCAGAAATCGAGGCACTGCCAATGATCATCCAGGCTGGTATCGTGGATAGTTTCGGCTTGAAGGGTGGGGAGAGAAGTGGTTCGAGGAATATGCAGGCCCTCAGATGTCACATTCTGCTCACTCAGGAGACGGGTAGGAACCTGCTTCGCGAGCTACTGATCTTTATAGCTGCCTGGGATCTCCCTGATGACGAACTCTACTTCAAGATGATGGTTCAGATTATGGACGCGGTTTTGAAAAATGGTTTGATGTCTCATGCATACTCCGATTTCGGCCAACCCAAGGACATCATTTCGCCCGCGCAGGCAGTGGTTGTCAAGATTCTCACGCATATCTTCCGAGCCAAGTACTCTCCTGCATCGGTTACAGGATCAACGCAGCCCAACGGAACAGCGACTAAGAACCCGGCCCCGCTTTCTAGAGTTGACATCCTTACTGTCCGGTACATCTTCACGATCTTCCGCGGCAACATCATTCCCGAAACTTGTGCTTTGATCTATCTGCAGGGTCAGATCCGAGCTGGGCGGGCTTTGCCTGAGGACTTCCCGCTGAATCTATGGGACATGGAGCGGGTCTATGAGGGTGTCTACCAGTTCCTCGAGTTCTTTGCTGTGCTCACGGAGAATAACGACTGGAAGAATCTGTTGGTCAAGTGGGAGATTGTCTACGACCTGGTCACGTTAATCAAGGAGCTTGAAGCCAGCATTCCCAAGGGTCAGCTGAGCGCGCTCAACCTGGGACACAACAACCCCTCCAAGGAGCCCCAGCACACGGCTCCCGCGCCGGTTGCAGTTGAGCGCCCATACGATCCCGGTGACCCGGACCCGATTGATGCCCCCGGCTCTCGGGCCGAATCACCGCCAATCACCGAAGATCCGTCCGAGTTTGAATGGCGCAACCTCAAGAAACTCGTCGTGCTTGTTCTGTCGTCTCTTGTCTGGAAGTGCCCCGAGGTGCAGGACCAAATTCGTCGCTACGGTGGTGTCGAGACTATCCTGTCCTGCACCAACTTCGATGCGCACAACCCCTACATCAAGGAACACGCCGTCATGTGCCTGAAGTTTTTGCTAGAGGGAAACCGCGAGAACCAGAAGATGGTCGAGGAGCTAGAAGCGCGGGAAGTGATGAAGGATGACGCAGGGATGTTGGAACGTAGTGGACTGGAGGCAGTCATCGACAAGGCAGGCAAACTGGCCATCCGCACAAAGGATGGAGCAGACAAGCGGTAGCATCATCACCATTCATTCATAATGTGAACATGTACAAAGATATACACTATACAGTAAATAGATATTTCCATGCCATACCCAAAACTATATGCACGCATTTCACTCCCTCATCACCCAACCCCAACTCCATACAAACCACTCTCACATACCTCATTATACCCCCAAATCCAAACCCCACCCCCAACTCAACAGACCCTTCGAATAAAAGTATGAGACAATCAATCAAGCATACATCCCATCCCACTCCTCCTCCTCCTCATCCTCCTCCGCCAACTTCCTCCTCGCCTCCACCTTCTCCCTCTCCTGCTTGGCGAGATCCGTCCGATCAAGCGGACAAGTCCCCCTAAGCCTCAACCACGGCCTCACGCACTCCAAATCGAACAAATGTGTCGGATGACACGGCAACCGCACCACAAGCGGGTACTGATCCTCCAGAAACGGGTTATTGCATATCGGACAGACCTGGGAGGAATTCAATTGCGTGCGGGGGACGCGATCAAGCACTATTACACCAGACAGCAAGTAAACAGTTAGCCAAAAACAACCACAACCAAACCCTTTACATGAGATCCAAGTTGGGAAAGAATGGTTTGGTGGGGGGGGGGGGGGGGTGGTAAACCACGCACTATCACAAAACTCCTCACTCGCGCCCTCCACCTCCCTAGGAGGCATTTCCGCCGTGCTAAGCAGACTCTGAATCATCGTTGTGAGGAGGTCGTTCTCGTCGCCGCCTTCCACTTCTCCGATCGCGCTGGGGATAGCTGTAGCTCCGCCGTCGCCGCCACCGTCGCGGCGCATCACGTCCAATGCCTCGGCTAGGGAATAGAATGCTGCGCTGACGTCTCGGGGAACGGGGACGGCATGGGGACGATGGCGCGCTTCATCGGGGGTGATTTCTGACAGGGCGGAGAAGAAGGTTGAGAGGTCGGGACGACGGTGGCGGTGGGGGGTTGTGTTGCTGGTAGTGTTGTTGTTGTTGGTGGGGGTTGTGGTGGAGGGGTCGGTGGTGTTGTGTTCCACTGTTTTGGTTTTATTTTTTTGTTAGTGATGGGTTCTGGGGGGTGATAGTAGAGGTTCATCTGAAAGGGGTGGATTAGTACCTTCGTAGGTGGACATGATGGTGGTGTTGGTGTTGGTATTGGCGCTGGCGCGGGGTGGGTGAGGGGTAGTAGTCAGTTATGTGTGGGTTGGATCCCGGTTGGAGATGGTGGTGAGTTGTTGAAAATGCAACGGGGGGATAGGATTGGCGTTGTTCGTGAGAATGTGGAAAAGGTACCAGGTGTAGGAGGATGGAAGAGAGAGGTGTTCAAGTATCAAGGGCGATGCGGAGGCAGCAGCCCGATAACGCGTTTTTGCAGTTTCGGCTGCGGAGAAATCCTCGGGGACGGGGCTTATCACGCTACTGGTGATGGTGTGCTGACCGCTATGAATCTGGACTGATGACTAGTAGTATTGACTCGTAGTCTATATGATAAGAAAATAATAAAGAATTTATTTCAGGTCTATGTTAAGCATTATTGAGATTGCCATCATCCACGACCAAGACATCCACGAATTCATTGTACACGTTCTATAATACATTGATGGATATCCTATAATGTACAGCGTAGCAACCCACGCTAACCTGGACTATACAAGTGATATATAGCAAAAAAAAAAGTTCAGAATTATACACAGTGATCCAGCATCACCCACGTATCCGACGCAGATCGGTCTAGATGCGGTATGTGGAATTCGACGCCTCACCAGCTTGGCGGGGTCCTCGAGCGACCTTCGAGCAAGCAGTCGACAAGTGTCAACTAATGCGAGGCAAATGCAGCGGACAGCCCAATATGGGACCTGGCGAGAGATAGGGCAACATCGTGAATGCCATTCAAGCCCAGCTTCACTTCAAACCCTGACGAACCTGACATAAGCAACCCGGCCCGTGTGCCAGTTCCAGTAATTTTTATTTAAAAAGGGAAGAGATCCCCCCTCCTCCCTCCTCCAGCTTTGACCCCAGAATCTCGGTGCGGGACCCCCCCCAACCCGCCCAAGGTTCTCCGTCAAAGGACAAACACAAACATCCCCCCCGTTCATGCATTGCACCACGGCTGCCCTCCCAAGTCCACAGAAAACGGTCCTAGCACCGTTCTGCGCGCAATCATGACAAAGCGCAAGGTGTATTTGGACATGGAGGACTTTCATAAAGGTAAGTTCTTCGCGGTGCTACCTCAGGGGCTAACGAAAGTTTCTAATCCATAACGCGCTCCTAGCGTTGAGATTGTTGGATGCCAAACTCGGCACAGATCCCATGATCATGGCCTTTGCTCCCATCCGGATGATCGTGGCAGGGGGCTTTTTCTCTGTGATGTACCTGAAGAACAGAAAGACAACTACGGACATGGACTTCCTGCTTGACCCGGAGTGGGCCAACGACGAGGATATCAAGGTTCCGTTGCAAAAGTCCATCCGGGAAGTCGCCAACGAGGCTCACTACATGGAGGACTGGGCCAACGAAGATGTGGGAGTGTTCGTTACAGAGAAGACGCGGAAGATCCTGATGGAGGACGCCATCAAGCAAAACATTGTCCTCTGGGCCAGTGGCACCCTGCTCGTATTTGCGGCACCTGTGGAATGGGCGCTGGAGCGGAAGTTGCGCCGCATCTACTGCGCGGAGAGGGGGCGCAAAGCGGAGCTTGATCTGGCCGATGCCGTTGCAATGCTCAAGTTCATGAAAGAGAGGAAGGGGGGTAAGCTGGATAAGGAGTACTGTCGCACGCTGAACAAGAATGGCTTTGACGTCACGCCAGACGTCGAGACCATGAACTGTGTGGCTGCTGCTTACAAGGCAACCTATGGCGAGGATGTATTTCTTTGAAGCCATCTCAGTCCCTTGCAGGAGGGACTTCGGGTAATTGCTCCAAGGGCGGCATGATTCAGGTCCAAGTAGTTTGAAAGGCTGTCGCCGACAGTCGGGTTGCGCAATGGGCTCGCTATGAACTCTCGACTGTACTTGGCAAGGAGTTACGTGCACACCGCCAGATGGTAAAGCGGATGGTCTCCTTACTTTCGAGACAAAAAACGTGGTAGCGTAGGGCTTGCGGTTCAGATCGTATAAAGCCAGCCAACATTCGTAATGATGTTGCGGCGCGCAAATATTTTATTCAATCCGCCGTCCTCTAAGACGAGTTTTCCTTCCAATATGTAACGGCCGGGTAATCCGTCCAAGTCGCTGGCCGAGAGCGCAGGAACAGAGCCCGTCCATGCAGGACCTATCAGCGGTGTATACGGGGGCCACGGGTCGTCTTCCGTCTTTCGGATGATGTGCTTGCGGTTCCGACGCATTCCTAGACTTAGACGCCAATTAAACGCAACGACAAGTTCCTCAACGAGACATGCGATGATGGCGTAGCGCACGGGATCTTCGTCCCTGGGGTCGCTGATCGACTGTAATGACCACCCCTTCTGATACCAAAAGTATTCAGTTTCGGTGCCTAATACCTCGTATACGCCAGATGCCATAGCTTCGTACATTCTATACAAACATCTCAAGGGAGTATCGCGAGCGCGCCAAATCGGTATGCTCTCCAGGTCGATCATATTGTCGTGGCGAAGAAGAAGTAATTCTTCGTTTCCGATCATTTCCGCCGCCGGCATAACGTCGGACACGGGAAATTTCCACGAAGGGAACGGAATAAAAAGGCGTACCAAAGCCCAGATCGGGTGTCTCTCAAATGCCCGTAGTCTTGTCAGGCTGCCGCGTAGATTTAACGGCGAGCGCCATGTGCGAAGCCGATGAATCCATTGTCGAATCCTTAGCGAAAGGGGCTTCTTGCGGCGGGGCGGCGGCATCTTCGTCTGTCTATCACGAGAAGCCGAATGAGTGTTAGAGATGGTTGGTGTTGGTGGGATAGACCCAGAATGGTTGAGGTTAACGAAGACACTCCATGCTTGTGAGGGTAGTGTTCTGAAGACGAGGAGACGAAGAGTGAATTATAGAAAGTAAGGACATGTTTACTGCATCGGTTGGCGCCGACCGGCGAACAGGCGGTCAAGCATGGCACTACCAGTGCACGGACCATTCTGGTGCCAGATGAGATCATCACATGCACCCTCCACTTCACCTGCAGCTGCTATAAAGCCCGTCTTATTGTTTCTTTGCTTCCCAATGCCAGATCCGCGCAAAGCGCCTAATGATTGCATGATGATATAGCCGGCATACAATGTAATTTCCACATACCCCAATAGTATAGTGGACCAATCGAAACCGGACGGTTGAGAGAGGATGCCACGAATGTGTCACAAGACAATGCCAAAATTGTATTCCTTGCGCTGTTTGATGTATGCTTGAACCTCATGATCTAGTAGTATATATTTTATCCAAAAAGGACCGTCTCGGGTATATAACAGCGAAAGACAGGAGTTTGAGCAAAATGTAGAAGGCCGTCAGTTTCAAGGGCGAGCTCTGGGCCGTCTCTGTCACTCTGGACTCACAAAAGAATAGCCCTTGAACTTGAGGAGGCCTCGAGTCTACCAGAACGTCAGATTCACCTCGACCTTGACAATAGCCCTAGAATATTTCCACAAATGCCAGACAGCATACTCGGATGGCTAGCAGTTGAACAAGTTCAGTGTAGGGACATCCTCCATTGGCTCGCCCTAACTTTCGACACGTCTTCTCACTGTGTAAGCGAAACGTGTCCTAGTGTTCTGATGTTGCTCAATATGTCTGAGACTTGACAAGACAGGATGGAGTTGACTTAACACTGTATGCATAGATACAACCATTGCAAGAGTCCTTGAGATCGATACGAATGCTGTTACCACGATGCTGTGAAGTGGCGGCATCCCGCAGGTGTGTATTGCGGGGGAGTACCTAAAAAGAATGACACGAAGCAGCTAGATTAGAGCATCAACAGTTCTTTCAATAAGTATGGGAGCTACTGTTGACAGCTCTGATGTGGAGAGCTTCTCATTAGAATTGTTATCCCCACCTAGTAACCATGAAGCACACTGAGTGATTCATCAATGAGTTAAAAAGCAAAACGTCATGCACCTATCAAGCTCTAGCATTCCCCTTTCATGAGCAAGTGAATTCAAGATGACGCATGGTGTATTCGTGGATAACATGGTGTAGTAGTAGTAGTGAAGATGCCCACTGGTTCCTGAGTGGATCCATGGACCAAGTAGGCAGATGTCGGGCACGTGTCAACTGTCCTCCACAACCACCAAAATAAACTCATACCAGGCTAACAATCATTAAAAGGAGCATCAGCATCAGCATCTTTATCATGTTAGATTAACGGGTGGCCTGGGGGAGGCTGGAGAACATTTTAAACTTCACGCTGGCCCACAGGTGAGACGCCAACCGCGAGCCACGCACAGTTACCGGGGCAGATTCATCAGCAGCGGCGTCATCCTCACCCGAACCGCTTCTTTCTTTAGCAACACCCGCAGTGGAGTCGCGATCGTCCACCACAGCGAGGCTTTGCTCTTTGCATGGCAACTCTCGTCCGTTTGCCTTTTGACTTTTCTCCTGTTTGTTGTCATCTCTCTTTTCCCTTACTTCTGTTTCTCTTCCTTCCTTCCTCCATCAATTTGGTACATGAGAATATCTTAACATCTATCGCGCTGCAATCATTCCGCAGCGGATCGACATCTTAATTGCTTATCGACGACTTGGATTCTCGATCTCATTCCACCCCACACCCACACCCGCCGCGATTGGGATAAGCTTCATCCCAGCGCATCGCCAATATGCGGTCCAGAGCATCAGTCAAGCCCTCCCAATACCCCCCGATTCCATTTCATACCATTCGCTTGTTCGGCCTGATTTCCACCTTCATTGTGGGCATTATCTTGGCCGTATTCATCAACCAACTGCATAGCAACAACTACAAGCTCCCGTGGGCTTTCCTAATCGTAAGGCAACCACATTACCCACCATCTGTGTTATACACTCCACTAACACCCATCTCAACTCATCAGCTCCTCATAGCCACCGTCTTCTCCCTCCTAAACTATATCCTCACCACCTTAACCCACTGCTGCTATGGCCTCTCTCCGCGCCTCAACCTCGTCACCAACAGCATCGTCCTCGTCCTCTGGCTTATCGCCCTCGGCCTCCTAAGCTGGAGCATGGCCCACACCATCCTAACGACCTGCAACACAACCTACTGGGGCACCTCCACCGGCATCAGCGTCTGCAGGATCTACAAGGCCCTCTTCACCTTCACCATCGTCGCCGCGACATCCCACATCGCCGCCGCCGCTCTGGACGTCATCGTCTACCGCCGCCAAACCCGCTTGGGCCAGTACGACCCCATGGCCAGTAGCACCGCTCTCAATGACTACAAGATGCACAACCGCGACAGCAGCATCATGTCCGGCGGCGTTGGTCCCTACCCGCCCGATGAGGCCGACCACCCGTATTACGCCAATCACCCCCATCAAGAACCCCTATACCAGCACGCCCCGGAGCCGTTGTACCATCCCAGCCAGCGGATGCCGCCCCCTCCTGCGTATGGGGCTGGCTCGTTGGAGCAGCACCATGCCGACGAGGCGGAGGAGTACTCCGATGCAGCTCCGGTGCAGGGACGTCGGAAGCCAAGGGTGAGGTTTAGTGCTTACGGGGGTACCGCGGGTTATAGTCAGCCAACGGAGCAGACGAGTTACGATCCGGCTGCGTATCGGTGAGTGGCTGTGTAGGGGTTGGGTGTACGTGTTCCACGAATGCAAAACGGTCACGCGACCCCGTTGGGATAATCATCTGCGTGTTGTCTCTGCGTGAGAGCCAAGTCAGCTTATCTTGGCTTTTTCATGCCCTTCAAACTGAACTGATGTGTTACGATCTTGCATTGTACAATGGGTATAGTTCCTTGACTTTTGAATAGGTTCATATGCTGGCGGGCGTAATGCAGGAATGTTTTACTCTTCTTTTATTTGTCTTCAGCGATAATGCCATTTGATCTGGTTGTTATATGACTTGGATAGTTTAGTATTAGATACCTGAATAACCTTATAGCAAGTACTTGGACGATAATCCAACTTATGAAGGGATATTAGCATATTATTTGGAAGATGTCCACGGACACATGATTCATTCATTCATGGTCCGTTTCTAGGTTGGAGCTAGATCTAAGCATGTAGTTTCGGCAATCCGACCGCCAATAATGGCGTAGCCAGGATGGTCAATTGGGACCAAGGATAGAGGGAAAGAGAACAGATATCACAGAATATGCGTGTCACATCCAAAAACGTCACATGTTTTTTTTTACATGATAACCTCGTTGGCGACGTCCTAAGAGTATTGTTAGCCTCATGTTTCGAGATGATGTGGATAAATGGGGTTACATACGCGCTTCAATTCCTTAAACGGCAGGCACACACAGTTCTGTACCCGTACCTCGTCACCCACGGCACACTCCTTGCCCAGGATGGTGATGCTTTGGACCTTGATGCCGTGCTTGACAATGCTGGTCGAGTGGCTGCCCGTGGGGATCGGGGTACCCTCAACACGGGCCCAGGCACCAACGCGGCTGCTCCAGCCGATGATCGAGTGCATCACGCATGCATCGTGCTTGATTTCGGCGTCTTCCAACACGATCGAGTCCTTGATACGAGCGCCTGCGCCCACGACCACACGGGGTCCAATGGAAACGTTGGGACCCAACTTCGCTGTCGGGTCCACTGTTGCGGAGGGGTGGATGTAGACTGGGGGCACGATGGCAGCGGAAGGAGGGGTCAGTTCGTCAGATCCGGCCTGGAAGGCCTTCTGGAGGTAAAGGGCGTTGGCGGGCACGGCGGAACCGGCCGTCTTAATCTGGCGCCAGAAATCTTTCGTCTCGTGGACGAAGAAACGGTTGCTGTCGGCCAGATCGGAGAGGATATCCTGTTCCAGACGAAGGACCTCGCTCTTCTCTGCCTCGTCCTCCGCTGCGATGAAAGAGGACTCCAAGTTCTCGGACGAAGGGTATGACAGCAGGCGAGGGCGGGTGGTACGGCGCTTGATAGCACTGCGGATGGAGGGGAAAATGCACTCGGTGGCGAAGAGGTAGACACCGCAGTTGATGAGGTTGGAGATGTGCGACTCAGGCTTCTCAACGTAGTGCAGAACCCGTCTGGTATGGGAATCGGAAACAATGCAACCGAAGTTGGTGGCGGCATCGTTGTTAACTCTTGTTCCGAGGATGACGGCCTCCGCATCCTTCTCCTCGAACAGCTTGAGCATCTCGCCAAGGGGGAAGGAGCAGCAGACGTCAGCGTTGAGGACGAAGATGCGCTCGGGCTTGCCCTTCAGGATGGCATCGCGGAAATGGTAGAGACCGCCAGCGGTGCCCAGAGCCGTGTATTCACGCAAGTATTGCATCTTGAACTGAGGGAACTCCTTGGCGGAGTCCTTAATGAAGTCGCGGAAGACGGATTCATCGTAGTAGCCGACGAGGATGACCTCACGAATATCGGGGATCTTGGCAAGCGCTTTCAGGCAATGGTGGATAATAGGATGACCGGCGACTTCAAAGAGGGGCTAACAAGGAATCCAAGTGTGAGTAGCGGCGATAAAGCTTGCGGGTGACGAAATCGAGGATTGGTGCGGAGGGGTTCATGAATTGCGGGATAGCTAAGGCAGAGAGGGGCAACCAACCTTGGGCATGTCAAGGGACAGAGGCCTGAAGCGCGTTCCTCTAGACGGACCTCCGACCTAAGTAAGGAAAAATTCCGTCAGCGAGATTGATACAGGAGGCATGAAGTCACTAGCGTCACATACCAAGATCACAGCCTTGGTGGAGGCCACGTTGGTGTGCTCCCGCACTGGAACTTGAAGCATTGGAAAGGTGGGGGGTATATAAGGTGGGGGTTGGTGTTCAGGAATGAAAACTGAGGCCAAATCTCGAGCACAGACAAGTTGATAGATTAGAATCCGTAAAGATTTTGGGAAAAGGAACGAGGGGAAAAGACGCAGGGCAAGGCCGAGGGGGAGCGAGCAGTAAGTTGTTGTCCAGGCCCACCGCCAGCTCTCCTTAAGTCTTAGCGCTCTCCGGAACAGGTCAGGAGAAAGAGAGCCTGAGCCTGAGAGAGTGACACGGGACTGAATTGATGGATTCAGGTGCCATTGGTTGGCTGGCGGCACCTGACTGGCTGACTCCTCTCCACCGCTTTCAGCCTGGGGTTTCCACATTTCTCGGGACCATCAGTCCATCCAATGATTTATCTATCTACTTCCTCGCCTCTAGTACTACGGAGTACTATCACAATACTGATAGCTTACTGGGTTGAGAGCGTAATTCTTGGGAAAGGATAGATCAACTAATTTGCAGCTCCCACATCCATCACATACTGATTTCAAACTGTGGCTGCTTCTTGATGCTAACCCAATCCTCCAATCATGTCCGACAACAGAGCAATTTTCCCGATTTGGTTTCGTTTCATGCTGCTGTCAGGGTTCCTGCAGATGTTAAATTGACCTCTCTGCCACAATCTTTCTATAGATCTCATTCTATCCTTGCTGCTTTTACACATCCATTCACTCTATTTTCTCTGTTGGTGAATTGATCACGGCCTGCAGTTCTAGTTCTCGCATGAACTCAAAACCTCCTTTGCCCCCTATTATTCACTGGCATAAAATGCTTCATAACACTCCCCTCCCTAGGTCAGATCTCTTATTTCTTCTCAAATGAACTAGTCTGTTGGAAACTTCTGTACTTTTATCGCACAGTCCGGCTTCTATTAGCACACCTTTCTCCATTAATCTGAGATTCTTCTCGCCTCATTGTAACTCTCTGTTTCTCACTTCACTCACGCGCTCTCGATCCCATCAAATCTATACTCTCCTAGGCTCCTACAGACTTTTTATGTCATTACTTACCCTGAAGATACGACGAACCTCATTCAGCAACCAGACGGCTGAAAGAGAAAGTATATCTCCCAGTGAGTCCTACTGACCGATTCAACTTTCAACCATCACTTACACCTTCTTAGCTATCTCCCAGGCTAGCAAGATGGCTCCACCCGAAGCCCCCAATGTGGACTCCATAGATCTGATTGCCAGCGACATGAAGGAGCTTGTTCGGAAGATCCAGGACCTACGCCACCTCGGAATTGAGGACAAGATGATTGTGCTACCGAAAATCTGCGTCATTGGTGACCAGAGTGCCGGTAAAAGCTCCTTGATCGAGGGAATGAGCGAGATCAAGGTGCCACGAAGCGCGGGGACATGCACCAGATGTCCAATGGAGATCAATCTCTGTGAAGGGGAACCTGACCAGCCCTGGACTTGCAAGGTCTTTTTGTCGCGGAAGTACATGTATGATGTCTCTAAGAAGGGCGGTAAATTCTCGAAGAAGTCCCAACCCCTCGGGCCTTGGCTGGAGCAAGAACAACAAGAAGAGGAGCTATTCACAACATTGACAGACAAGCTTGACCTCGTCGAAGTGATTAGATGGGCGCAGCTCGCCATTTTAAACCCAGGCAGACCTTCCAGCGAATATTTGCCAGGGCAAAACAATGAAACAGATCCTGATTATTGTCAAGTGAAATTCTCACCCAACGTCGTGCGCTTGGATATTGCTGCACCGGGGTTTCCCAACTTGTCATTCTATGATTTGCCCGGTGTCATCAGCCAAGCCGAACAGGAAGGAGAACGCTATCTTGTTCATCTGGTCGAGAACCTTGTCAAGCACTATATTCTGCAGAAGCACTGTATTGTCTTGCTGACGTTGCCGATGACGAATGATGCCACGAATTCAAGTGCTGCAAGGATCGTGCAAACCACTTCTGGAGCAAACGCAAGGGCAATGGGTGTTCTGACAAAGCCCGATCGCATTCAGACCGGAGAATCTTATGCTCAATGGATTGAAATACTCGAAGGAGACAAATTCTCGCTTGGCCACGGGTACTTTGTTGTTCGTAACAACCCCGACCCCGCGGTCGAGCACTCCGTCGCTCGAGAAGAGGAAGAAGCCTTCTTCGCGGGAGAGCCCTGGGCCACTGATCTGGCTCTTTATCGAGACAAGTTCGGGACCCGAAATTTACAGGCGACACTCTCCTCTCTGCTTCTTGAGCAGATTCAAGGATGCCTGCCGGAATTTATTAAGGAGATTAACGCCAAAGCAGATAGGATCGAGGCTGAGCTCCGGACTCTCCCAGACCCGCCCTCGGCGAATGTTCCATACATTATTTGTGGGAAGTTAAACCAGCTGAAGGAGCAAATTCGCGCTCATATTGATGGTGGGTCAGCAAATTACCCCATGCAGAAGATTTGGTCGCATATTGCCATGGATTTCAAGCGAGCCCTGATCAAGACCCGGCCCACTGTGAGTTTGCTCTCTCCCAGCGATAGGTTCCCTGGCCCGACGGACCGCGATGCAGAGGGGAGCGATTCAGACTGTGAGATGACGACCGTCCCGCAGCCAGTCAAACGCAAGTCACCATGTGAGCTTGGAAGTACCTCAGTCGCGCCAGAAGGGAGACAACATCCAAATTCAGCAACAAACGGGGCCAGAAATGGTTTTTACTCGACAGAACAATTCGACAAGTTCAATGCTCCCGCCCTGATGTTTACATGGGAGATGATTCGCGGAATAAATGAGGATTCGTATCGAGCTGGACTGCCGGATCAGACGGACCCGAAAGCCATTGAGATCATGAACCAGATGAGCGTAAAGCACTGGTACGACCCACTGTCAGTTTTTCTGGTTGCCACCTATCGCCTTGTCCGGGACATGCTGCACAGGCAGCTAGATGAAGTCTTTCTGCAATATCATCAGACGGGTCTCTATCGAGAACTCAAGCGAATCATTGAGAGCTTTTTGTATAAGCTACGAGCTGCTCATTTCGAGCATGCGCAGGAAAACTTCAACATTGAGTACAACAAACCATTCACAATGGCACTTTCGGCATTGGACCAGTCAATCAAGTCTGCTCACAGTTTTCTTGCAGAAAGGCGTCGGCTCGCCCGCGCTGGGTCTTATCTTGACTCTCAGGGAAAGTACCCTAAAGGAGACGCCCGACGGGAAGCTGAGCTTCGAAAGCTTACAGATGCCGAGCTGGGGCGCGACCAGTTCTCGCAGGAGCTGACTATGATGGCGGTAAGTTGATCCCATGCCAAAGCGTCGACTATGAACTAACTGCCCTGGCCAGACGAGTCGCGGGTACTACGACTTGGCGAGTTCGCGGTTCGTTGATTCAATATGCCAGAGCGTACACACTAAATTGTTCGCCAAATGCCGTGACGATCTCATCAAGGAGATCGAAAGAGAGCTTTGTATCTTCGATGAAAACGGTACGTTTCACTCATTCTATCAGGAGTTAAATACTAAGACATTGTCTTGCCTTCAGCACTGGAACGCTGCCTAGAGCTGATGGAGGAGGACCCCGACCGCCAGAGACGCCGGCAATTCCTTCTCAGAGAAAAGGAGCGAATCGATAAAGCCCAGGAGTGGCTAAAGCTAGCGAGGAAAGAGGATGACCAAGATGACCAATTCGAGAATGTGAGGATTAAATCCCAGCCTCCCGACGATTGGACTACTTAATTGCAGCTTGACGAGGTGTTGTGAGCATTTTTCTGTCCACAGTGCGTGGCTACAACAGAATCTACTTTGGTGATCGAATGTATTAGCATGGTGACTGGACTAAGTGAGTGGGTATGTTGGAAAAAGATGCAGTTGAAGCTGGAATGGTGATGGATGATGGATGGATTGACCGCAAGCATCGAGGCGGGGTATGGAACCCCACTTTGATGCCCTAAGCCCTAAACCCTGCTTGCGATAGACTCGAATGGTGTATGGCAGCGTGTACCCAATGGTAAAGGAGAGATGTCAGATAGAAAGATTAACAGCTCTAGAATGCAAACTAATAGGGAAACTCGGTACTGTTTGCTAGATTTCCGCAATGATGATAAACAGGAGGCCGAGTCCAAAGAACAGACGATTACTTAAGGACTGGCTGGGCGGGGTGGAAGCTGCCCCTCGCGGTGCCCAATGAGGATCGCGGGCGGCGACTCCCGCCCAAAATTCTCGCTCCCTCCGACTTCAGCCCACCATCTTGTGTGTCATCGATCGATCCCTCCACTTACCTTCTTTCCCTTCTCATCGTCTTGTTCCCACGGTGATTGAGACTGAGCAATTACCCCCGTCCATCACCATGGCTGATAACAACGCTGTTAAGGAGGCCGAGGCCTCCATGGCCAACCTTCTCCTCGATGAGGTGACCGGCGAAAAGGTCTCCAAGTCCGAGCTGAAGAGACGCCAGAAGAACCGTGAGAAGGAGGCTAAGAAGAAGGAGAAGGAGGCCGCTGCTCCTCCCAAGGCCGAGAAGAAGACCTCCGCCGAGGATGAGGAGGCCAACCTCACCCCCAACGTGAGTCATTTTTTGCCCATTCATCGCTGGGGGGCGCTTCTTTGTGTGCTGTCGGGGATCCATTGTCGCATCTCTGCTAACATTCCCGCTCGTTTCTGTACAGCAATACTTCGAGATCCGCAGCAAGAGAATCAACAAGCTGCGCGAGACTAAGAACCCCGACCCCTACCCCCACAAGTTCCAGGTCACCGATGATCTGCGCAAGTACCTCACCGATTACGAGGGTCTCGCCAAGGGCGAGCAGAAGCCTGAGGTCGCCGTCCGCATCGCCGGTCGTATCTACACCAAGCGTGCTTCCGGCGCCAAGCTGATCTTCTACGATATCCGCGCTGAGGGCGTCAAGGTCCAGGTCGTCGCTCAGGCTCAGCACGCCACTGGCGACGTGCCTTTCGAGGCTCAGCACGAGCACCTCCGCCGTGGTGACATTGTCGGTATTGTCGGTTTCCCCGGTCGTACCAGCCCCAAGAACCGTGCCGACGGTGAGCTGTCCATCTTCGCTACGGAGGTGGTCCTTCTTTCTCCCTGCTTGCACGCCATCCCGTCCGAGCACTTCGGTCTGCAGGACAAGGAGCAGCGCTTCCGCCAGCGCTACCTGGACTTGATCATGAACGACAAGTCCCGTAACGTCTTCGTCACCCGTTCCAAGATCGTGCGCTACATCCGCAACTTCTTCGACAACCGCGACTTCGTCGAGGTTGAGACTCCCATGATGAACGCCATCGCTGGTGGTGCCACCGCCAAGCCCTTCGTTACTCACCACAACGACCTCGACATGAACCTGTTCATGCGTGTTGCTCCCGAGCTGTACCTGAAGATGCTGATCGTCGGTGGTCTCGAGCGTGTGTACGAGCTTGGTCGTCAGTTCCGTAACGAGGGTATTGACCTCACCCACAACCCCGAATTCACCACTTGCGAGTTCTACTGGGCCTATGCCGATGTCTACGATGTCATGAACCTGACCGAGGAGCTGGTTTCCGGTCTCGTGAAGCACATCACCGGTGGCTACGAGACCACCTTCCACACTCAGTCTGGCGAGACCTACAACGTCAACTGGAAGGCCCCCTGGCGCCGCGTGGAGATGATCCCCGCTCTTGAGGAGGCCACTGGCGAGAAGTTCCCTCCGGGTGACCAGCTCCACACCGCCGAGACCGGCGAGTTCCTCAAGCGTGTGCTTAAGAAGACCGGTGTTGAGTGCTCTCCCCCGATGACCAACGCCCGCATGCTTGACAAGCTGGTTGGTGAGTTCATCGAGGAGACTTGCGTCAACCCCACCTTCATCACTGGCCACCCCCAGATGATGTCTCCTCTGGCCAAGTACCACCGCCAGAACGTCGGTCTGTGCGAGCGTTTCGAGGCTTTCGTCTGCAAGAAGGAGATTGTCAACGCCTACACCGAGTTGAACGATCCGTTCGACCAGCGCCTGCGTTTCGAGGAGCAGGCCCGCCAGAAGGATCAGGGTGACGACGAGGCACAGATCATCGACGAGAACTTCTGTACCAGCTTGGAGTACGGCCTACCGCCCACTGGTGGTTGGGGTATGGGTATTGACCGGTTGGTCATGTTCTTGACGGACAACTACAGCATCAAGGAGGTTCTGGCCTTCCCCTTCATGAAGGAGGACAAGACTGCACATGATACCAAGCCCGCCGCGGAGGTGGTTGGCATTGAGCCTCAGGCTGAGGAGGGTATTGGTGAGTCCACCATTTTGATTTCTCCTGAGAAAGGAAACGAATAGCTAACGAACGATTACAGCCCACAAATAGATAAATGTGACGAACTGATTATTAGATGTTAGTATTTTCTGATGACTAGTTGCATGGTATTCGGATGTCAATGAAGAAATGCATAAAATGATTATAGATGCCAGGATGTAGTAAATATCCTTTTCTCTCTTCTTATATACTTACCTTATCCCCCTTATAGTTTTTACCCCACTATTTATAATAGTGTCCCCCACGATGAAGGCAGTAAAACAGAAGCTTGTCAAAATCAGCCGCAAGCAGGACAAGAGTGTGATCTCCTTTCAGGACCTCAGTCAGATGACCCTGGATAAGGGTGCCTTACCCCTCGGCCATCTTGTCTACTGTGCGAAAATGGCCGAAGTGTGGTTGGGAAAATTTAGTTGCGGGGTGATGCAGGAGGATATTCGGTTGTTGTACCATCGGACTTCCGTCGCCATGGGCTGGATATCGAAGTTAATGTAGAGTTGACGGGAGGGATGGGCAGATACAGACATGGATACCGGATGGGGTTTAGCGCCCGGGAGATGGAAACCCAGGACCCACCCACTACGGCGGTATAAAGCAGTGTACGTACAAATCTGCCGTCAAGCATTAGACCATCAAAATACTGCCACACCGCACCCACCGGGATTTCAACAGAATCTCAGGTGAGCATTTGGGAACTGTATGTTTCCAAAACCCGCTAAATCCGAGATTTTTCGATCGAGGTTCGCTAGATTCTGCCGTCTCTGGCGGTCAATAAAGCGGTAAAGGGTCAATTGCCATCCATCATTTTACCTACCTCTATGTGAATGCCTTGGGCAGATGTATATTAGATTTGCTTTAATGACAGATAGGTAATGTAGAAGGAGCTGTACTAGTAGGTATGTCACTGTTACAAACTTAGAACGTGTTATATGGGGAAAGTTCCGTAGAAGACTTATAGTGATGATGGTTAGGGGTTTTCCTGAGGGAGATTCCAATAGAGAATGAAAGAGAGACTTGATATCATGCTTGGTCTGTATATACTGCCTTTTTGCTAAATATAGCAAGCTCTCTCTCTCTCTTACTAATCTCACTACTTGTTCCTTTCCCTGGGTATCTTTCTTCCAAGCTGGTGTATGCGTTCAGGTTACCGGTGTTCTAGATCTACCTGCCGGTCCCCGACTTACTAGATAGACGGTTGTTAGTAATACTGGTTACTATTGATGAAGTAGTAGAACAACTGTAAGTTCCGTATGATTTGATGGACATGATTTGATATCCCAATCGTTGGCAGGGGTTGTGTGCCTTATTCCCAGTACATGGGACATGGTAGATGTTGGAATATCCCTTCAAGCTTAATAAGTCTAACCTTCATTTCCCTTCAACTGTAATAAATAAACTATGAGCCCCGACGAACAAGCCCTGCACAGGGCCTCAACACTCCCCAAAGCACAACTCTATCACGCCGGCAATTCCCTGCGCAACAGCTGCGCGTCTCCACATTCTCATTCCGAGACAAGTATTCTAGAAGGTAGAGAAGAAGTATATATACTTCGGAGAATTGTCCACAAGCTTGTACCTCGATTACACTTCGACCATTACAACTAGTAACGCACGTGAAACATCTAGTCTCACTACTCGAATCACCATGGATTCCCAGTGCGCGATTCCCTCAAACGACACCGCCGCAGAGGCGAGCCCAGCCACAGAAGTCCACACCGAGTTCCGATACATAGAAGCCTACGAAGACGCGTGCGATAGATGCGACCTTTTCAACATGCAGAATGCCATGTCGCAGTGTCGATCATGTGGATGGCGAGAATGTCGTGCATGCACCATTGAAAATGGTGGACGCCGAACCCATCGGGTCCAAGGCAGGACGCACTTCTCACCCGTTGATGTAAATGAGTTAACGGCCCAGGCGACTGCTGATCATGAACAGAGAGTGGCGAGACTAGGAGGATGGATGGCAATGACTAGACGGAGGGGTCATGCCAGAAGATGGATATATACTAGTAGAAGGAGGGAAGGAGAACAGCCTACTAGAGGGAGGGGGAGGAGAAACCGACGAGGCCGCCGGGGAAATCGCCAACGTTGTCAAGCACCAGCACCAGCACCAACGCCTGAAGCTACTGCTGCTCCGTCCCCGGCAGCTTCTCCTAACACAGAGGAAGCAATATTGAATGATGCTCGAGCTCCCGAGACAGCAGAAGGTGCGGAGATGCTGTATGCTTTGGGGCTCGAAGACTCTGCTAGTCGCAGAAGTGAAAGTGGTAGGTGAATCACAGTAGTTGTGAAACGGAACTCCTTCTTACAGAGTTCATAGTATCGCCCACCACTGAGGAAGAGAGAAGAACTATACGTGCCCCCTTTCTCATCCTGGCGAAACGTGCCCGCGAAGAATTCGAAACCCAACAGACAGACAGGGTAAGTGAGGAGTGAATGTGCCACGTCAATCAGATAAGTATCTGTTGATGTGCTGTTATTCGACTTTTGCTCCTGCAACAAACTTATGCGCTTCGGCTTCATCATGTGTCATAGTGACACGGTACCATTTTCCTTCAGTTCTCCGAAAAGTCGGTGGATAGTCTCTGTTTTTAAATGCTTGCACACTGGGTGTGGGACAGACGGGCAGAAAAGACATTCCGGTGAGAAATATGAGAGCTGGATTTCATCATAGGGAAGATATTCCGAAAAAGGTAGGCACCGACCCCCTCCGCCGTTCTCCGGTATGTCTGTTGCCTGATGCCAGCGGAAACTGGATTGTGAGTACTACCATGGCAGGATTGAGCTAATACGCCAGAGGCAAATCCAGTGGTACGTGATCATATTATACAAATACGTGAAGTAGAGATTTTAGTAGACATACAGGGCCACTCCGTGGCAGTATAATACAAGTAGATGTAGTCCAGAACTCCTGCCTGTTCGTCATATTCCACGGTTAACTCTCAAACTCTCCGGGGAGCATGGGCCGCGGCATTAGCAAGAGCCTGTCCACGGGCCTTGGCTGCCATCTGAAGCAGCTTAGCCGTCCTAGACGGGTGCCAGACACGGCTTCCCAAGACAAGCACCCAGGTAAGAAGGAACAGACTGCCTGCCTGGTGGGCAGAGGCCAAAGGCGTGGGAACAAGGTAAAGAAGCGTCGAGATACCAAGACCAACCTGCATGCAGGCGAAAGCGACGACACCGTGAACACCCTTCTTCGCAGCGCGGGGCAAGAGGCGCTTCATGGTGGGGGATCTGCGAGTGTAGGCCCACAGAGCCATGATGCTCGTAAAGGTAGTCATGGCCAGGGTGCGGTGGTCCAATTGCACCAGGGAAGGATTCTCCAGCATGTTCCTCCACCAGAGGTCCGACCGGTCCTCGTGACGAGAGTAGCGTTCATCAAACAGTTCGGACTTAGGAGGAGCCAGGCCATTACCCATGAACGGGAACTCGTTGTAGATGAGACCAGCATCCAGGCCAGCGACCAGGGCACCCGACATGGCAGTCACGAAAACCAGAGCAGCCAAAGCGGCAACGGAGCGACGGAAGATCTTGAGCTTAGGGTCACGAAGCGAGTCCAGAAGCTTGATTCCAGCTTCCGGGTCGGCGAGCAGACGGTGGGAGCGCAGAATGGCAAGTCCGTTCCAGAGCATAGCAGTATAGCAGACGAAAGCCGCACCCAGATGCGCCGTCAGACGGTACTGGCTGACACGAGGGTGGCTACCGGGAGCAAAGAGATCATCCTTCAGGCCAGACTTGACCATCCACCAACCGATCAAACCTTGGAATCCAATCAAGCCAGCAATACCAGCAAGGCGCAAAGACATGGGCTTGCTAACCTTTTTCGTGGCAACGAAGTATGCGGCCGGGAGCACGAACGACAGGCCGACAAAGCGGCCCCAAAGACGGTGGATCCATTCCATGTAGTAAATCGACTTGAATTCGGAGAGGGTCATATGGGGGTTCAGGAGTTGAAATTCGGGAGAGGCACGGTACTTGGAGAACTCCGACTCCCAGTCTTCGGCGTTCATTGGGGGGAGGGATCCGGTGACAGGGCGCCATTCGGTGATACTCAGACTACAACATGGCTGCGTTAGCATTGGTCTGCAATTTGGCAATGGAAGAGAAGACCTACCCCGACTCAGTCAGTCTGGTAAGGCCGCCAAAAACGACAATGCCAAACACACTGGCCGCGCTGGCCAGCAGCCAGTAGGCCACTTTCTTATCGCTCACATCCGGAAAGCTACTAGACTTGGCTTTCGCGGCTCCTTCCTGGGCAGCAATTGCCTCCGGTGCTGCTGATCCCGAGACATTTCTTCTCAGACTGGACGCAAAAAGCTTTCTGGCCCTGGAATGCAGGGCAGAGTTGGTTCTGCTGTTGGCGTTCTGGGCGAAGGGCAGGGCGGAGAATTGCCTGCGGAAGGCGGACTTAGTCGCGAAGTTCTGGGTACGGACCAAACATTGGCGGCAGGTGAAGAGCTCCCTCGACAGCCGGGGAGACAAGCTTCGCAGCAAGGGCACAGAAGGCCCGAAGGATGCCATGATGGGCGGATGAGTAGAGAATGAAGCTGTCGAAGGCTTGCCAGGCCAGAATTTCTGGTTGGAATTCGGCGAGTCTCGCGTTCGGAAGCCCGAAGGCCGAGACCTCGCCAACCAATCAGAGCACGTCAATTTGTTGCCGATCGATCAGCCCATACACCACTAAGGTACTCTATACATTCTACCTTAACTACTTGGTAGCATCTCTCTCTTTACCTACTCAGCACCCTTGTCTACTACAGTGGTGTAAAATTCTATCAATATAGTTTAAATTGACGTTGTATTGTCACTCAGCCAATCTGACTTCATATACAGAATGGTCAAGGCCCCTTGCTTCAAGCCGCCTGAAAAGTCCTATCCTCGATGAATGATCACCGGTTGTTACAGTTCCTCTACGAGTGTGCAGATTCCACACTTCCTTCTGTCACTGCATATCGGGCCGTTAAAACTCTCAGCGCGGAGTTTCTTTACCACTTTTAGTCCAGTGTCATGTCACATACAGTTATTGGGTGAACTTATGCATCGAGGCATATTAAGTCACTTTCAAATCCTGGAAGCCACAACTTGGCAAGCTATAACCGACTTTCTTCCAGAAAGTAGTCTCTGTGGCTATCTATCATGTCACGTCGCTGAGGTTCTACCCATGGCTCCTTTATATCAGCGAGGTTCAAGGGACCAGGTAAAAAGCGCCTGAAAAGCACAGCCACTCAACCGAAAGCTATTCCCCATGTATTTATGATACTGTTGCATGCATATAAAGCGACTTATATACTAATGGACCATTTCTTTGTCAAGAGGAAAAGCATCACCATTGACTTGGTATGTGGGATCAGTCACAGGCGAGTCCGATATTTCTCCGGTGCTGAAGATCATCGCAAGGGTACATACACTGGACTTGCCCCCTCATTTGCTTCGAACTTCTCGCAAATAATTTGTGAAGCTGTGATATTCTCGCTGCGGGGTCCTGCAGCATCAAGTCATCCTGACTCCGGATTTCCCTCCTCTTTTTCTGTCGGAATGCCCGGGGCCCCGCACTAGTGGGGCCGAATGCAGGGTATCAGACCCTAGATACTATTTCACCTCATTTGTACGAATACGACTGACTGCCTGTGATCGGCCATAATCAGACCGACCTGTATTTCTTGCATACTGTAGTGACAAATGGTGAGACCTGCCACGCTCCTGGACTACTCAGCTCCTTGCAGAAAATCCCGCTATCACACTTCAGTTCGATCCCCTCTTGACCTCCATGCATTGCCGAGCAAGTCACCATCCAAAGATCTTCAGCATGACTCCTCAATTTCGGCTCAGCATTGCACCGAATACGTTTCCCCCTCATCAGATGCGCCAGAGTACACTGTGCGGACGGTCTATCATAGGTATTTATACTAGTATGACGTATAATCTTCAGGTGTCGTGCCATCCTCACCAAGGACGGGATTGGATCACCGGAACCGAAAACTATGCATTTGCCGTCCCTTCTCGTACATATCGCTCTTCTTGCTCAGTCCGTATGGGCTGTCGGGACTAATGACCAAGTCGAACCTGACATCGATTATGGTACCTTTCGGGATCCCTCATCCAACGTGAGACCACGATTCCGCTACTGGGTAAATGATGCGTCCTTAAATCTGAGCGTGGTGGCGGAGGATGTGAAGGCTATGGGTGAATCCGGGGCAGGGGGGCTTGAGTTACTCGGTTACTATCTTTATGGAGACACGCTGAATTATGGGGCCCAAATGCAATGTCCTCTGCAGTCAGACTGGACTATATTCGGTTTTGGTAGCCCTGCATGGAGTGAGTTTTATCAACGCTATATTCGGTGGCGATAATGCTAATATATCAACCACTAGAGAGTCTGGCCGACACCGTCTTGATGACAGCAAAGAAACACGACTTACTCGTGGACTTGGCAATGGGACCAAACCAAGGCGCCGGCGTCCCAGCGCCATATAACGACGATGGCCTTCTCTGGGACTTACCCGGGTTCAATTGGACATTTCCCAGCGACAAAGGCTTCGATGGCATCATTCCAGGATGGGGTGCAGGACCATTGATTGCAGCTGTTACCGCTCACGTTAGCTCGACTGGTTCGAGCAACGAAACATACAAAGTGCTTGCGGAAAGCTCTCTGTTAGATGTGACACATCTCGTCGAATCAAACGGCCATCTTCAAGTACAGGCAAACAAGATTGCAGATAGTTCCGAGCAGCTCATATTCGCTTACTATTTAGTACACTCTGAGTACCGAGAGGTCGAGAGTTCTGCTAACCTTCCGGCCGCGGTCCCCCAGTCACCTATCACCAGTTACCCACAGAACGGATCATGGGTGGTCGATCACTTCTCGCCCCAAGGCGCGTTAGTAGTCATAGACTTCTGGAAACAGTCGTTGCTGGATAGTGAAACAAGCGCACTGATTCGTGAAGTGGGTAATTACCTCTGGGAAGACAGCCAGGAATATACCGTCTCCACATTCTGGACCCCGCATCTCCAAGAGGTGTTCCAAACCAATCGCGGCTACAGTATCAACAGATTCATACCGATCCTGGTCGGCTCCGGCGGCGGGTCGACTCCTCAGACGACCTATGTTACTGATGAGCCTGATGCAGGCGCGAGTCATACGGTGGACTATCAGCAAACAGTTCGTGTGCCTCCTTTAATGTGAGGAAGGGATTAGATATTGACTTGCGTAGCTAACGGAACTGAACGCCGAGTATCTCACTTCTCTAACACAGCGGAGCAATGACCTTGGTATTCAATTCTCAGCACAGGTGGTTTACAACTTGCCAATGGATATGCTTGCCAATGTTCCCTATGTCAACGGACCCGAGTGCGAGACCCTAGGATTCAGGGACAACATCGACAGCTATAGGCAATTTGCAGGCCCCGCGCACCTGGCTGGGAAGCGCATTATTACCAATGAGGCTGGCGCAGAGATGGCGAAAGCATACCAGGAGCCTATACCCGAGCTTTTGTGGACACTGAAGCGTTCTTTTGCCGGCTCGGTCAATCAATTTGTGCTTCACGGATACCCTTACTCGGGTAATTATGGCAACACGACGTGGCCTGGCTTTACAACCTTTTCATATGAGTTTTCGGAGATGTATGGTCCACGTCAGCCGTCGTTTGCCTATTACAGAGATTTCCTCGATTGGATATCTCGTACCCAGTTCGTGCAACAGACAGGTATTCCCAAAGCGGACATTGTCTTTTGGTCGAAATCCACCTCCTACAAGACCCTTCCTACTGTTTACAGCCCCGTTGATTTACAGAGTGCAGGTAAGGAGCTCTCTTTTGCATCGAAGCATTGACGACGTTAAGTTAGGTCTTATTGGTAGGCTATATATATGAATACCTTAGTCCCGACAACTTTGTACTACCAGGTGCATATGTTTCCAACGGCACTTTTGCTCCGGACCAACAGGCCTTCAAGGCGCTCGTGGTGCGAGCAAACGATACTCTGACAGCGTCTGGGGTTGCTAAACTTGTCGAATACGCTCATTCCAAGCTCCCGATTATTTTTTCCGGTGGACTGCCCGGAAGCTTCAGCGGGTACAATCCTAAAGCTGCGAGGCAAGCTGTCAGCACGATTAAAAATCTAACTTCTTTGCATAACGTCCACACTGTGCCGTACGAGAACCTGGCGGCAACGCTCAATTCTCTCAACATCCTGCCGCGTACATCTGTGAGCGCGAACCGCACCTGGTACACCACCTGGAGGCATGATACAAAGACGCTTACGGACTACGTCTATGTTTACAATGATGCAGCCGGGGTCCCATATGGAGGTGGAATCTCTTCAGGAATTATATCTTTTGAGACAACGGGAGTACCCTTTTTGTACGATGCCTGGTCAGGCGATATCATCGCCTTGTCTATCTACCAGAAGTCTGAGACCCATGTTACAATTCCTCTTACGCTGGCCGGAAACCAGTCCGTGATTATCGGCTTCCACAAGAACGCCCAGCCAACTCTCCACTTACAGAATACAACAGACGGAGTTCTTTGGGCAACCAGTAATACGACACATCTCGCCGTTCTTAGATCCTTTGATCAGGAGTCTCGCGACGTCTACCTTTCAAATGAAAAGTCCGTGACTCTAGCCCCAATGCTAACGCCTGCATTGACGCTTGGAAACTGGACGTTGATAGTTGAGTCATGGACGGCGCCTTCGGACTTCTACAACGTCGAGTCGAGGCCGACGCGTACTAACCACACTTTTGCGCTTCCAAATCTATTACCCTGGAACCAGGCTTCAACATCATTGACCAATGTCTCTGGAATTGGGTACTACTCGACAACATTCGACTGGCCTCCAGAGGCCACAAATGGCACGCTGTCTGGAGCAATGATTGACCTTGGGCCAATTGTGCACACGGCGCGGGTCACCATTAATGGACATGTGCTGCCTCCGGGAGAAATCACATGGGCAAAGTGGGACATCGGACAGTTGATCCGACAGGGACGTAATTCAGTCGAGGTTGTTGTGAGCACTACACTTGGGAATGTTCTGCGGACATACTGGGATGATCTGGAGACTAGTGGGCAGCATGCATCAACGGTGGTTCCGTCGCCACCGGATGAGGCAGACTACGGATTGATTGCTCCGATGAAGATTATTCCTTATCGAGAAGACCAGATTGCTTAATCCCCAAATTTGGTACTGTGACAGCTGCGCGCAACATCTATGCTACATCTGACAGTGTCTACCATGTCCATAGCAAAGCAGATCTTCAACATTCCGCTTGACACTAACATCATGTTTGTGGTCAAATAAGCAAGCAATTCATCTACATAACCTCCGAATCTATACACATCCCATCTTGTAAGCACACCTTCAAGCAGCACCACTCCTCAATCTCTCCGCCACCCCAACATACGACCCATGCCTCACCTCCTCCACAATTCCAACCTTCTTCGGCACCCAACCCAGCACCCTCATCGCCCTTCCCCCAGAGGCCCTATTCTCCGTACTTAAAAACCTCGCAAAGAACTCCCCCCACACCCTCTTCGCCTCCTCAAACCCCACAACCTCAACTCCAACCCCCAAAACATCCGCCATTGCCCTCCCCAACTCCCCAAACGTCACTCCCCACTCCGAACACCCATTGAACACATCCCCAGCACCAGCCCTTTCCGCAGCAAGCAAATACAACTCGGCCGCATCCTCCACATGCACCGCAGACGTAACCACCCCCTCCGCCTCCCTAATAACCTTCACCTCCTTCTTCCCTCCATCACCACCATTCCAAAACATCCCCATAAACAACCCCACCCCACTCCCTCCGCGTCCATACACAAACGGTGGCAACCGAATCACGATAACATTCACACCCTTCTCCCCTACCCACCTCAGATTATTCCTCTCAGAGACAATCCGCTCATTCAGCGCCTTCCCTTCCTCCCATAACGCGGATTCCTCGTCAGTCTCCTTCCCCGTAGCAGCAACGACCAGTGATCCAGAGGTCACTACAAGCGGCTTGTTGCTTCCAACTAATCCCTCAGCGATGGCAGTGACTGCTTCGTCGTCGATGCGGATGCGTTCTTCGTATGGGAGAGAGTAGTTTCCTGCCATTGGGTCCGCCAGGTGGATGACTATATCTGCCTTTTGGCTTTGTTCAAGGAGCACGGAGAGGGTGGTGAGGTCAGCGCGGATCGGGGTCGCGCCGAGAGAAATGATTTTGGTGTCACTTTCGGGGCTGCGTGAGAGGGAGTGGATGGTGTAGTTCTTGGAGAGGGCGTGTGTCGTTATGGCTTGGCCGAGGTAGCCGCTGCCGCCGGTTAGGAAGATTAGGGGCATTTTGAATGATTGTTTGGAGGTGATAGTGTCGTTTTTTAGGTTGGATCTGTGGTTGAGATCTGGTGTTTTGAGATAATTATGGGTTTATGTAGTATTTTCTGCTTCTTGTGATGGGTGGTATGTGAGATATGTCGGAATTAAGGGATTTAACTCCGGTGAGGATTCGGAGTTTAGGATATGATGATATGGGTTTGATTGGTTGGTTATGGGGCTTAAGGGGATGTTGCGCACATACGGAATGTTGGATATCCGAGAGTGCTTATGCGGGAATGGAAGTATACTAGTATGTGTATATCTAGAGACTTAGGTGGAGGATGATAGGGCTTTTTGTGCGACAGATAGAGATGAAGCTCAACAGATCGTTTGATAATGATCTCTAATATGGTAGTACTCTACCAAGAAGCGCAACAGGCGGTACTATAGCAGCTTTGCATATATCTACCAATCAGAAAGGAACCTCTTCACCCTTCCAGCTGATGAACCGGCCTCCGACTGTTTCTCTCGTGGCGCTTTCAATCTATTCCACTCAGCATTACACCCCAATATATCAGGCTCCCAGAAAGGAAACACTTACCAACTTCACCAAAGCCTCCGCACACTCCCTCGGCTCCGTAAAAGCCTCCTCCAACCCGATACTCTTCGCACACGCATCACCCATCTCAGTCTTAACGAACCTACACAACTCACATCAGCACCCCCAGCCATCCCAACGCACAAGATAGTAAGCTTACCCTGGATGCACCATAAAACAAACCATCCCCTCATTCTCAACATGCATCTTCCTCGTCACCCAATTCCCGGCAGCCTTACTAACGCCATACGCTGCGCCGGGAAAGAATTCCTCTTCGAGACCGCCGATACTCCCTAGAAAGCTACTAACAGTGACGAACACCGGCTTCGTGCTCTTCTTCAGCATGTCGTATACTCCTTGAAAGAGACGAATCACGCCAAGTGCGTTCACATCGAAGTGCAATTGCACGGTGTCGAGAGGGATGTTGTCGACGCGGTGGGTGGCGTCGTTGTAGTAGCCTGCGTTGGAGATCACGGTGTCGATGTGCGTGATGTTGTGGGTTGCTTTGAGAGTTTCGATGGCGTTGGTGATTGAGGTGGTGGATTGGATGTCGAGGGGGAGGAGGATGAGGGTTGAGGTGGGGGATGTTGGTGGGGGGTTAGTATAGAGAGAGTTGGTGGTGGGGTTGCGCATAGTGGCGATTACGGTGGTGTTTGGGCGGAGGAGGAGGGTTTGGGTGAGGGAGAGGCCGATTCCTGGGTAGTTTTGTGGGTGAGATGTATGAGGGTGGGATCAGGAGTGGTGGTGTGTACCTCTGCTGGCCCCGGTGATGAGGTAGATGGTTGGGGATGACATTGTGGGGTTGGGGGTTGCGAGAAATTGGTAATGCTCGATGAGGATGGAAGCAGAATCGAGTATCGGGACTTTATGGATATCTGAGAGGGGGATGTATAGAAGAGTAATATGGTCCATCTTGGTGGAGGATAAGCGACGCTTTTATAGTCATTTGTTTTGGGGTTAGCTAAGCTGAGACTAGGGCTGAAAAGAAGCTAACTGATTGTGGCTTGTGGTGGGATACGAGTATCGCAGTCTGGAGGCAAAGTCAACTCTAGTAGAGGCTCTACAGTCTCTTGGACGCTCCTGATTTGAGCCTTGATATACGGAGGACTGAATTATATAGTTTTAATTGCTCACTATTACTGGATCATAGTTGTTGAAGTTTGCAGTCCCGCAATTCAGCCTCATGCTATGAACTGAAAGATGGTAGCATGAGGCTTCTATGTACACTACATGAATCATATTTGATCTAGCATTGTTTTCTATTGGTTGTTTTTTATCGTTTGCTACTGACTAGTTATAAGACCTTGTGTATACCCTGCCGATGAAGGCATAAGTCTTTTAGCTGCGATGAAGCCCACCTTATGTATGATTAGAGAACTATGCCCGTTTGTACACCGTAACAAGAGGGCTTGATTATGGTCAAGGAAAGTGTCCTCATTCTCGTAATGCCTCTGCTTTCTGCACAAGCAAAGCAGGGTATTTACGGGAAGAGCCTCTATGTCTGCTGATGGGAAATACCATCATTCACAGGACACATTTGTTTCAGTTCTACGTCATTAGATTAGAAATAAACAACAAAAGCTGTCGAGATCCACCGTGTTCAGGCTCAGCCTCGGCTGCATACGTGGTTCCTCTGTTCATTTTCCTCCCAATAGAACCTTACTTATGAAACCTAGACGCCCTAGTTAGGCGAACCTCTTACACGGCCATGACCTGACCGGTGCCAGCCGTGTCCTTCGGTGTCTGGTGTGAATTTAAAGTAGTTTAATGTGTCCATGCTTCTACCTGAAACAATGACCCACTCTCTCAGATGGTTAAAATGCGACTGATGAGATTAGTAAGGTATCACCTCAATGCAATGTGAATACCTACCAGAAGAGGAGTAAGAAGCTTCTCAAAAGAAGCTGTGGCGTACTCCTCGGTTTCAATGTCTGAAGGACAAGGTGTGCAATACTGGATGAACCGAACGCAATTATTCTGAAATTTGATCTCCTCGAAATCAGAAAGGTCGATTGTCCTCATGATATGTACGCAACATAAACTCGGGAACTGGACACTGTCTAGGCCGTCGGGTTTGCGGTGAAAGTCTATTAGTGTAGCACGCTTGATGTATCTTGCATATATATTCCGGCGTGCTTCTGGGATTCTGCCAAGCACGTCCAAAACATCATCATGACTACCTTCTCGGTGAAGAAGGGGTCTGGGGTTTTGCCAGAGCCATCGGACTGCCTCCG
This sequence comes from Aspergillus vadensis CBS 113365, assembly GCF_003184925.1. Classification (NCBI taxonomy): domain Eukaryota; kingdom Fungi; phylum Ascomycota; class Eurotiomycetes; order Eurotiales; family Aspergillaceae; genus Aspergillus; species Aspergillus vadensis. The sequence goes on along the minus strand of NW_020292062.1, from coordinate 69,446 downwards.
AGAACCATAGTCTGTTGACGAGGGCGCAAGAAAGGAGTGAACGCCCACCCCAACTACTCGTGGCTGGGCGGTAGTGATAGAGGCACTCGAAAATGTAATTCAAGATTTCGGGAATTGCCAGCGCACGCTGAACGGCTGGAAGAAGGGGTACCTCGTTGTTCAGAGCCATTTGCAGGTTGAACTATGTAACCAACTGTCAGCATGGCCAAGAGCAAGTTCAACTTCTTAGCGCTCTGTAGGCGATACCTTCTACCGTCACTTGGCTGAACTGATGATCTAGGGCAGGTGGAGACCATAGATACGCGAGTAAGCCTGAAAGGCTTAGAAGGATTAGAATGAAGTAGTCACAGTAGTAAGGTGCACTGTTCTAGCTTGTAAAGAATCCCAACGGTCTTGATCATGTATATTGTCTGATGACAAGTGTGAGTTAGATAGGACCCAGGTGTGGACAGACAATGGTCTTGATAAGTCTTTGTAACAGCCCTTGCAGTTAGGCACCTCCTGCGCTGTCTCTGCTGCCTGCAAGGCGTCCTTCTTCGCTGAGGAGGCCTTATTTGAAAGATATACTCAAGGGATACTATCAGCCCTGTCCTGTACCTCAATGCCCTTTGGGAACATATCAATACAACTATAACGATAGCAATGAGGATATTCGAGGCTGCTCTGATATAATGATAACAAGCGAATATACATAATCTAACTCTGTAGTTCATGGCGATTCACCTGCAGGTCGAAGCACCCCTCTCGTTGCCTCAGGCATAAACACGATAGCTCCATTTCGGGTCTAGCGCCACCAGCTCCGAGGCCATCCCCAAGATCCAGGCTCCCTTATCTCAAAGACCACTTCAACTGCAAAACACCATTGCTTCGACGCGCTGGAAAATGTCCTACGCCGTTGAAACGAAGAAGCGCAAGTTTCATCGGGTTCTCGAGTCTCTAACCAAACCTACAACCTCCGAGTCCACAAAATCAGCTACCGCCGAAGCGCCTGCAACCATTCGAGACGCATCGAACAAAAAAGCCCGTCTAGATGCGCCCGGCTTCTCACTTGCACGAAACTCACTTCTAAAGGTCGCACGACCTAGCTCCAGAGATTCGTCGTCATCGTCAACCTCGCGGCCCAGCTTTGTTCCTTGGGATCGCGAACGTTTCCTCGAGCGATTGGAAACCTTTCGTCGCGTCGACCGATGGGCACCCAAACCGTCAGCAATTAGCGAGGTGGAATGGGCTAAGCGCGGCTGGATATGTACAGATGTGGCCCGGGTAACATGTGCTGGGAATTGTGGTGGGTCGGTTGTGGTCAAGCTCCCGGATGAGCTGGACGAGTTGGATGGGTTTGATGCCGAAAAGGTGCAGGAGAGGAAGGAAGTTCGTAAGTTTGCCAATCGCCGTGTCTGCTTCGTGTGTCTAATGGAGATCAGGAGCCAAGCTTGTGGACGAATACGCGGAAAGGCTGGTCAAGGGGCACGGGGAGACTTGTCCGTGGAGGAACAAGGGCTGTGATGGTGGGTTCTTCGATACTTGTGGTTGCCATTCGGGAGCTGACTGTTATAGCTACCATCCATCGATTGCCGCTAGCAAACCCCGAAATAGCTATCTCCGGCCTAGAAAAACGATACTCAACCCTCGTGAAGATGGCCGATCAATTGCCGGCCGCAGACGTCATCCAAACGCCTCAGTCCTTCGATCTCGAAACGCTCATTAAGATACTTCCAGCAAGCTTCAACAGGTCCGAAGAAAGTACGCACACGGAGAGCATTGAGAGCAATACTGAGGGTGAAGATGGGAAAGGGAACGCGCAGAACTCTGAGCCTGAGCAATCTGTTCTTAAGAACGCCTTCATACTAGCATTCTTCGGCTGGGACTCAGTCCCCGATGGGACAGCTGGTCTGGTCGGCTGTAGCGTGTGTTTCCGGAGATTGGGCCTGTGGATGTATAAACCCAAGCCCAACGGCGATGAAGCTCTTTACGACTCATTGGAAGTGTTGAATGAGCACATGGACTATTGTCCTTGGGTGAACGGAAAAGCTCAGAGCGGAACGGGACGGGCCACCGAGAAAACAGAAGGCCTACGGTGTGGCTGGGAGCTGCTGGGCCAGGCGCTCAATGTGCACCATCGTCGACTGAATCGTTCGACCACCTCGGGAGACAGTCGTGCTGTCTCCGAGGTACCATCGACGGATGAGTTTGCGGCGGACGATGTCAATCCCGAAGTTAAAAAGGCCAGTGACCGGGAATGGTGGGCTAAGTTACGCCGCATGCGACATGTTTTGAACGTCGGTTCGCCTAGAAAGAAGCCGGCTTCAAAGTGATATTCTCTCATTATATTGTGTTTCTGCACATGATACTCCTCATCTGGTTGTTAATGCAGCGTGGCGTTTGGGCATTCTCATATCTATCTTCTCGATATCCTCATTCCTACATTAGTTATGCTTTAGCGAGCCTTTTCCTCCGCCTCGATAACTTAAAATACATCATACTAAATCAAAGAAGGATTGGAGAGCAGAAGTTATCGTCTACTCAACACATTGCTTTGAAGCCAGATGCACAATCCACCAATCGTAAGTAAGCTGAAGATTATAAGCACCCATTGCACCTGCCCTCTCTTCCCCTTCCGCCTGTACATCTCCCAGCCCGGTCCTGAGCGTCCTGGCAAAGGCAGAAAGGTAACAACTTCTGCATCTGCCATTACTTTTGATGCCAGGTCAGCAGGCAGGTTGCCAGCATAAGGTGCCCAATATCTTCCAAAGACGGTGTTGAGGATGCCATCTCGGGCCTGAATACGCGACACTGAAGCCGCGGTACGACACATGCCTACCATGCGAGTGTATCGTGTCCCCCGATACTGCTGGAGGAGATGCCGGATTTGGGCATTTGACGGCTTGCAAACTCCGCGGGCGTTGACGAGATCATGTAGAAGGGAAGAGAGCGCGGCAGCATCCTCGATGGCTGAATTGGCTCCTTGGCCAAAGTTGGGCGTCATCTGGTTGCACACTGAGTAAGCCCAACGATCTCACTTCAATTTTCCTAGCGACGTACCTTGTGAACGCTATCTCCAATCAAAACCATCCTATCATGGTGCCATGTCTCGAATACTCCCTCCTCCAGCGCTGTCATCGAGGACACCTCTCTGTTCTTCCACAAGTCCCCCACGCAGATGTTTTTCCAGAACCGCACGTGTTTGACTCGATCGAAGAGCTGTACGGCATCCTCGTCTGAGAATCGCGGGACATCAGGATATACGTACTTCCTATCCAACTTCTGGATCACGAACCAGAACACCCGGCCATGTCTGCCGTGGATTGTTAGAATGGATAGATGGTCGAAAATCCCGTTGATCTGTTCGCTTATCTCGAGCCCTGGGATGGCTGATGAGATCCCGAAAACGCAGACATATTCGACAGTCATGCCTACTTGTGTTAGTTCTCAGTGCACCCAGCACAAAGGAGATGGGACTTTGTAGAAGCATACTTCTTCTTTCACGTGTCGAAACTGATGCAGGCCAATTCTCCTCCGCCATCTTCCAGATCTCACCTCTCACCCGACTATGTACTCCATCAGCACCAACCACGAGATCCGCCTCATACTCTGTCCCATCAGCCACCGAAACAGCAGTTCCACGATCCGACTGTCGCACGCCAACTACCCTTTTTCGAGTGAGAACGTTCTGCTTCTTCCTCAGCCCCCCATACGCAATCTGCAGGAATTTCTGCCGGTCCAAGAATGCAACCGGGTATCCGAACCTAGAACCTTAGCCACAACACCCTTCATCTTCTTCTGTCCACAAGACAATCCAGAGACTGTTGACATACCTGTCGCCAAGAACCTTAGGATAGACGTTACTAAAGCAGAACCCATCTGGATAGCTAATGTTCGCCTGATGCAACGGCTCAATCACACGCTCAATCTCCCCAAATAGGCCCAGTTGCTCGAGGATCCGTCCGCCATTTGGCATGATACCTATCGAGGCACCAACTTGCGGAGCAACATCTTCTCCTTTTTCGAGTATGAGGTACTCGATATTGGCGCGTTCGAGACAGTGCGCAAGGGTGAGGCCTGCGACAGAACCGCCCACAATAAGGACGCGAAAGGGGGTTTGCTGGGTATTGGCCATACTTGCGAGAAACGCCAGATACAAAGCCTAATTGAAGCTAAGTCCTGTGTATGGTATATATATTGTGTTTATCTGGTTGACTGGAATTATATCGAGCCTGAGGCAGATGGATTTCAAACTGTACGGCAAGCCAAGTGTTTGCTATTCTCACTGCTGGAGCGACTGGACTTCAAGTGACATCCAGCACTGGCATTGTGGCATAACTGCGTAGTCAAGCTACTTCGGGCTTATGCAAGCCAGCCCCGTGGTACATGCGCTTGACTAATAGTTGCTGTGTCACCAGCGTGGCTGTTCATTATGCCATCGTCTACTTGCAATCCAAAGTGGCAGAACGGCAGAATGCTTTACTTTTATTTCTACCCAAGGATAGCAATATATGTGAAGACAGTATATCAACTGCGTTATTCTATCATGGGTGATGGACTTTATCGGCTTAAACATATCTATTACATGACAAGCAGAAACTCCGTTCTCATGAGAGCACCACAAAGAGTGGTACAACACCGTGAACTTTCTCCGCCATTCCGCCAGGATATATCACTGTGTTATACACACTCATCTATCTCCGTACTGTTCCTGGCTACCAATCCCGGTGATATAGAATCTTCCCGCAGCTCATACTTGCGTATACAACGCGCAATACCTCAGGTAAAGCATCTACCTCTCCTTGTGCTTGATTCCACGCTGGGATCTTCCTTCTTGTCGCTTGACAGAATAGAATAACACACCATATAGAATTTCGAACAGAAAGAACATGACTACGGACCATAGCACAAGCGGGCAGTTCAACCAAGAAAAGGCCTCCCACCAGCGAATATATCGAACAAGGGCAAAGCCAATGGCTGATGTTGACCCAAGAAATCTGGAGATCCTAGTGATTACTTAGCCCAGCAAAGCACCTGAACAGATCAAACCAACGCTTACCATAGCGTCCATGACGCCCCTCGTGTGTTTCCCCGACTCAACAATTGAAACACATTCCCTATGCTGATAAAGAGCTGGCATGCAATTGCCCCCCACGTATAGGCTTGTGCGGGACCAACCTGGGCAGTAAGAGCCATGTGACCGCTCAGACAACAAAGTGTCGTCGCTGCAAAGACGAGGGGCATATGGTCCCTCACCATTGCAGAGTGGTGCCATTCATTTGGGGCATTCCTGATTCCCGCGTAAATAACCCCAAGGTCGAGAGAAATGCCCATGAGAAAGGCAACCCGCTCGACAAATCCTTTGGCAGGATACATTGTGCAGAATACAATTTCCCAGGCAAAATTGATGCAAAGGCCCCCGATGGTCATGCAGTATGTTTGGTCCTTGAACGACGTGTGAATCATCTCCACATAGTGAGCAACCCAGCCAACAGCCATTCCGATGACGAAGATATCGGCGAGCCATTTTAGCTCGTTATATTCTGGTGGAGCAGTAGAATGGTCGAACCCATCCATTGAAGCGATACGAAGAGGCGATTCAATGCTTATAGAGATTCGGTCGACGTCAGGATCTGGGACACTTGCGTTCTGCATGACCTGAGTGTGCTTATATAGTGAGATGGCTTGCGGTCACTTAGTGCTACGGCGCCCTGGTCCTGACGGTATGCCATGAAGCCCTGTCATTCCATATGAGTGGACTGATGTCTGTACCAGGTAGGACCACTAGGAGTCTCGGTGATCATGTGTTACCGGTGTGCTATTCTCAGGCCGCTCAAAGACCTGCAAGACAGCCAGGGGAGTGCACCAGGTTTCAAAGGCTGTATCTCCTGTCGTGCCGCTGGAGGCATGTCGCCATACCCAATTGTCAGCTTCTCTCTACAGCGAGAGTCAGGCAACAACCATTCTGGCCGGCTCAACCACACTGAAAAGGAGATGGTGTAACTTGTGCGAAGCAACAATTTATCCAGAGGGGACCCTGAGCCCTTGATGATGTGTGTACGGCTGAAGTATCCTATCCATAGCATACATATATAGACAGGACAGCGTCCCTTTGCGAGCTCATCGGAGTACCGCGCTGTCATCCGTTAATTTTCTCATCCTTGCACTTCGTCCCACTCAGGGAGGACCGAATCATGGCGGCACTTCCGGACGTTGCCTCCATCCCCATCCCTCTGGTGGCAACCCTAGGCATTGCCCCTCTAATTTTCTATCTCGCCCTTGATAGAATAGGTCCCTTGTGGCCAAATTCCAAAGCTTTCCTGATTGGCAAGAAGAACCCGGAGACCGTGACATCGTTCGAGTGCCCATATGCCTACATCCGTCAGATCTATGGGAAGTATCACTGGGAGCCATTCGTACAGAAGCTGTCTCCGAGGCTCAAGGATGAGGATCCGGCGAAATATAAGATGGTGCTGGAGATAATGGATGCAATCCACCTGTGTCTGATGCTAGTTGACGATGTACGTATACCTTGAATCTATTTAATTACACTCTAACATCAAGCAGATAACTGACAATAGCGACTATCGAAAAGGCAAGCCAGCAGCTCACCGAATATATGGCCCTTCAGAGACAGCAAATCGCGCTTACTACCGAGTCACCCAGATTCTCAACAAGACCGTGCAAAAGTTCCCAAAGCTGGCCAAGTTCCTGCTCCAGAATCTGGAAGAAATCCTCGAAGGCCAAGACCTGTCACTAATCTGGCGACGGGATGGACTGGGTAGCCTTTCAACTGTTCCTGAGGAGCGAGTTGCAGCCTATCGCAAAATGGCGTCATTGAAAACAGGGGCGTTATTCCGGCTGCTGGGGCAATTGGTGATGGAGGACCAATCGATGGACGGGACGATGACTACTCTTGCGTATGCCTCGTTTGATTCCTTACAAATCTACCATATCTAGCAGGAGCCGAAAGCTGACCTGAGTTAGTTGGTGCTCTCAGCTGCAGAATGACTGCAAGAATGTCTACTCATCCGAATATGCCAAGGCCAAAGGGGCGCTTGCCGAAGACCTGCGAAATCGAGAGCTCTCGTTTCCTATTATCCTCGCGCTGGAAGCTCCCGAAGGGCATTGGGTCGCCAGTGCTTTGGAGACCAGCTCACCGCGCAATATTCGAAAGGCGCTTGCTGTGATCCAGAGTGAGAGAGTGCGCAATGCTTGTTTCAAGGAGCTCAAGTCGGCGAGTGCTTCGGTCCAGGACTGGCTGGCTATCTGGGGACGGAATGAGAAGATGAATTTAAAGAGTCAGCAGACATAGCATTTTCTTATTTTGAGGTATACGGTTTCACTTCTGGGATGAGGTTCGAAGGATCATACTATTTGGGACACGTTGTGGGTTTAATTTGTGCCATACATACACGGTAGATCAAAACAGCATATATCAACCTTTATACGTTGAGTTCAGTTCATTCATTGAGCTATGGACTGGTGTGTCGATGTTCCTGTCAGCTTCGAGACTTACATTGACCTGGAATACCGTACAGCCTGCTTCGGATGGAGTAAGGCCATAGATATAGTCCGAGCAGGTTGTGGTAGCATCAAGCAAGCCACAGAGGGGTACGTGCATGAACCATGTTACAATTCAGACCACCATCAGCTGGAGTATCCTACTTCGCCAACATCACTGCCCAATATCCGGGTGGTGCTGGCGCTGCGCTCACCCTAGCCATTATTCCTCCTACCCAGCCATCTTCGCGACAGTGTGATTCGTGTCCGTTGTCTATGTACAAGCTCTGTGGAGCGGTACTTGCTCGCATGATTAGTCTGTTGTGCAGATGCTCACTGTCTTGAAGCTAACAAACAGAGCTTATGCATCAGCTGTCAGACCTGCCATAGTCTCTCCATACTCTACCCACAATCAAACAACCAGGGTTTCTTACCTCCCCTGTACTAGATTCATCCCTCATACACGCCCCTACCATTACCCTCATCCTTCTAAGTTCTGATTCTGCTTCATCCTCCCAAATACAACACAATGACTCCACCCCTCCTCCCAACAGCCCTCATCTCCGCCATCCTCGGCATCACCGCCCATCTAACCTACTTCATCCACGCTGACCTTGAAAAACACGTCGTCTTCCTTGCCAACTGCCTCATCTTCTGGTCCTTACTCGGTCTACTCGCCCTCTTCATCCTCGGATATATAGAGATATCCCAATGGATCGGACTAGCGATACTAACCTTCCACTCCTCACTGTTAGCTTCTATAGCGATCTATCGATACTTCTTCCACGCGCTGGGCGGGTTCCCAGGTCCGAGGTTGGCAAGGATTACCGCGTTGTGGGATTTCAGGAATACAGTGATGGATGCGAAATGGTATCTTAAAGTGAAGGAGTTGCATGGGGTATATGGGGATGTTGTTCGGATTAGTATCTCCCTCTCCCTTTGTTTCTCGTGTGGTTTGTACAATCTCTGACGGATTAGATAGAACCTAGGGAGATTTCGATCAACAATCCATCTGCGATAAAAGACATCTACGGCGTGGGTACGACATGCGTCAAGGGACCGTTCTACGATCTACATTATCCGCACCGATCATTGCAGATGGCGAGGGATAAGGTGTTTCATTCGAAGAGGAGGAGGTTATGGGATCGGGGGTTTACGTCGAAGGGTAGGTAGGTCTCACACGTATCTGACAGATTGTTTCGCTGATTGATATGACTAGCACTCGCCGGCTACGAACCATATCTCTTAGAGCACTGCAAAAATATAGTCCAGGTTATTGAATCCCGATCATCGCAAGCACAGGAGACCACGGCGCTAATTGATGGGTTTGCATGGGACTCGATGGGGATATTTGCGTTTGGGAAATCGTTCAATATGCTGCATGGGGAGCCGCCGAAGATGCTGCAGATGATGAGGAAGATGGGGCGCGGGGCAAGTGCCTTGTTGAGCTCGATTTGGCTGGTTATATTTATGCGGGGGATGGTGGGTGTGAGGAGCTTTACGGATAGATGGTTGGAGTGGTGTGCGCAGTGTGTGGAGGAAAGGAGTAGGGTATGTTTGCATTTACTGTCTATTGTCAGTTGCGAATGGTTTAGGCTGATGTGGTTCAGGTCGAAACTGATCGTCGGGATCTCTTCAGCTATTTGATCGAGGAGTCAAGCTCTGAGGGAGACCAGTCTATAGGTGGCGTTGATGGGGATCTTGTTCGCGATTCAGAGCTCGCTATTACGGCTGGTAGCGACACGGCTGCCAGTACCCTCAATGCTTTGTTCTATCTCCTGGCACGACATCCAAAGAAGCTACGTCAGCTCCAGGAGGAGATAGACTCTGCTGTGCCAGCTGGGGAGGAGCTGTGTCATGCGGCATTGGTGAAGAAGCCGTATCTGGAGGGGTGTATAAATGAGAGTCTACGTCTGTGTCCAGCTGTTTTGAGCGGATTGCAGCGCGAGACAGGGCCGGAAGGGCTTCGAACGGCGGGAGTCTATATACCTCCAGGGATGATAGTGTCTGTGCCGACGTATACAGTTCAACGAGGTAGAATATTTACCTTTTTGGTGAAAATATTCGCTGACATCTTTACGTCTAGACCCGCGCAACTTCCCCCGTCCAGACGAGTTCATCCCAGAAAGATGGTCCACGCAGCCAGAGCTAGTCATCCACAAAGAAGCACTCAACGCGTTCTCCAGCGGCACCTACTCCTGCGCAGGAAAGGCATTCGCGATGATGGAGATGCGACTACTCGTTTCCACAATCGTAAAACACTTCGACATTGAGTTTCCCCCAGGGGAAGGACAAGAACCGCTAGATAGACTGGGAGGAACAGGACCATTAGATTGTTTCACAACACATATCCCACAATATCGTCTCCTCTTCACAAAGAGATAGATAGCTAGATAAATTTCACTACAGGATTGTGTTACTCCACACTGAATAGTCGGATGTCATGTAGTGATTAATGATGGTAGGCATCTACCGTTACTGTTTCACTCCATTCACAGGCCGCATCCGGCCAGGCAGGAAACACGGTTCAAGGCAGGGGTTTCAACCAAGGAAACTCAACTTAAAGCAGCTTGAATTCCGTCTTGACTTCAACTTGCTTTATCCCTGCTACTAAGTTTACTACTACCCCTTTCATGGGAGGTATCTTATTATCTATCCCTTTTCACTTCCGTCTCACTTGAATATGGCCTCCGAAGAGGAACAGCGCACAGGCCAACGGCCCAGCATCAGCATGTACGATCCCGCCCGAGACCGCTGGGAGGAGCAGCCTGTAGTTGCTGCTGAACCAGCGTCGGCTTCTGCTTCGATCGAAGCACCACCATCCCAGACAGAGGAAGTCAAACCGGTGAGTTAGTCATTCCTTTTTAGATTCAGTACAGAGTTCTTTACAGTGGAGAGAGCAAGTGGAGTCCTCTGCGAACTAAAGTGGCGCTTACGCTCGGCGGAGGCGGTGATTACTTATTCTTCCCGCAAATAAAAGACTCCGAAAAGAAAATGCTCCTGCGCGTCTGATTGTCTCGCGACATTCTTTTTTCAGTGTTCCATCTTCTTTCCATTGCAGGATATCTGACGCTGATTGTGGATGTTCATTGGGTTTCTCCATTAGGTTCATGATCCTACTGTGACTTCTACGAGCGAATCTCTTCCTCTTCCCCAAACCGCCGCTACCGATCCTTCTCAACAACCGGAGCAACAGCAACAGCAACAGCAGCAGAAGCAGCCTTCTATCCCGACACCTCCATCCTCTCAATCACGTCGCAAACACAAGATAAACAAGATGGGTGACTACTCTCGCTCTGGGTCTGCCGATGTCTACGCCGAGCAGAGCTCTCCTGCGGCCGAAAGCCACAAGCGCAAGCTCGAGGACGAGACATCGGAGCAGCAGCCACCCGCCGACCAAGCGAACGACCGTCCCATTTCAAAGCGTAAGCGACTCGAAGAACGACACCAGAAGCTCCGGAAACGCGGCCAGGCACCTCCCTCGGCTTACTCGCGCCGCGATGGCGACGAGACAGCAGCACGCGCAGCACCACAGCCCCGATCCCCCTCACCGCCCCTTCCTCCGCGGTCTCCGTCGCCCGAAGTGCAGGCGCGTCAGCGGAAACGGCCCGGTGGTGGAGCGCGACGAGGTCTCGTGGACCCGCAGACGCTGCGGCGGCGACAGGAGGAGCGGGAGCGCGCGCTGGAGGAAGACGCGATGCGCAACTCGCAGAGCCGGGGCGTGACGGATATCGTGAGACAGCATTACAATGCGGTTCCGCAGCGGGGCCGGGAGTGGCGCAAGACGGAGAGTAAGATTAAGGGGCTACGCAGTTTCAATAATTGGGTGAAGAGTACGTTGATTCAGAAGTTCTCGCCGGATGAGGAGTTTGTGGCGCGGGCGATTGGGACGAAGGAGTGGGCAGATGGGACTGGGCCGCCGCCGATGGAGGAGAAACGGTTGCTGGTGATTGATTTGGGATGTGGTAAGGGAGGTGATCTGGGCAAGTGGCAGCTTGCGCCGCAGCCGGTGGATCTGTACGTGGGATTGGATCCGGCCGAGGTGTCGATTATACAGGCGCGCGAGCGGTATGCGGGGATGCGTTCGGGCAGGGGCCCTCGTGGTGGTGGACGGAGGGGAGGACCGCCGTTGTTTCATGGCGAGTTCCGGTCGAAGGATTGCTTTGGGGAGTGGTTGGGGGATATTGATATTGTTCAGCAGGTAGGAGTGGATCCGAATGTTGGACCGGGAGGGTCGATGATGGCATCGCGATGGGGTGGGGGTGGGTTTGATGTGGTGGCGTCTATGTTTGCCATTCATTATGCGTTTGAGAGTGAAGAGAAGGCGCGACAGATGCTGCGCAATGTCGCGGGGTGTTTGAAGAAGGGTGGTCGGTTTATCGGCGTGTGTCCTAACTCGGACATTATCAGTGCCCGTGTGGCCGAGTTCAATGCCAAGCGCAAGGACCGTGAAGCGGCGAAGCAGGATGCTGAGCCGGAAGATGGTGAGGTGGAGGAGGAGGCCAAGGCAGAATGGGGGAACTCGATCTATCGGGTGAAATTCCCTGGGGATACGCCGGAGGATGGCATCTTCAGGCCGCCGTTCGGATGGAAGTACAGCTACTTTATGGAGGAAGCGGTGGGTGAGATCCCGGAGTATGTGGTGCCGTGGGAGGCATTCCGAGCGTGAGTCCATCCCAAGACCACGAACTATGGTTTACGATACTAATGAAGCAGGTTGACGGAGGAATACAATCTGGAGCTGCAGTACCGCAAGCCGTTCATGGAGGTGTGGCGGGACGAGAAGGACGATCCGGAGCTGGGGCCGTTGAGCGAGCGGATGGGAGTGAGAGATCGCACGACGGGCGAGTTGACGATGACGCCGGAGGAGCAGGAGGCAGTCAGTGAGTATTCCTTTACTGCAGCTGGAGAGGGTGTACGCTAACAGGGCAGGTTTCTACCATGCGTTTTGCTTCTACAAGGTGTGATGGATACATAGTATTAGATGAGGGTAAATAGGATGTAATGGACATATCTATACCTACTCCATTCATAGAATGTACGGAGTACGTAGTAGTTACAACGATATCGATAAGATAAAGAACCCTTCCCAAAACAGCCTAGCGCCACGCATCGCATCGCGTCGCGTCTTTCAACTTATCTTTATCCATCGATTAATATTTAGCCTCAAAGAACATACAACAAAGAAACTCACCATATACCATATACCATATACCCCTCTCTCACCCTTCTCACCTATACCCACCACCCACACCCACACCCACTTGGACTACACTCACCACACCACACCACACCCTCAGTCTCACTCACTCACCTCAACGAAAAGAAAAGAAAAGCAAATCCACACCAAAATGCCCAAACGACCCATCACCACCCCCCGAAGAAGAGACCGAGAGAGAGAATCAACCCCCCCTCTCCCCCCCTACGAACCCCCAACCAGCACCCTAACCACCCTATCCCAGCAACCCACCACCGCACCCGCCCTCTCCGCCCTCCTCGCAACACACACCTCCTCCACCCTGAAAACACATCTCCAGCACGCCCAGGAGAAACTCACCGATGCGGCGGGAGAGATTAACGAGCGGTTAACGGATGCGAAGGAACGGAGTAAGAAGGCCAAGGAGAGGAAAAGGAACTTGCGACAGCGCTCTGCGAGTGAGAATAACAATGATGGTGATGGTGAGGGGGATGGAAGTGAGGATGAGGATGAGGAGGGTGGGATTGAAGAGTTCGAGGAGAGAGTGAAAGCGACGACGAAGGTCCTGGAGGAGACTATTCGGGGGGTTATTGATAAGGAGGTGCGTGGGGAGGAAGTTGGGAGGGTTATTGCGGGGTTGGAGGGGGGTGTTGTTGAACGGATGAGGGCTAGGGGGGTGAGGAGGAGTCAGAGGGGGGTGCAGTTGAGGAGGAGGAGGGGGAGGGGTGATGAGGATGGTAGTGAGGAAGAGGAAGGGGAAGGGGAAGAAGAGGAAGGTGGGGATGCAGAAGAGGATGAAGAGGGTGCGGTGCCATTCCTGGCGCAGTTCGAGGGAGAATTACAGGGCAAGATGGAGGAGTACAATGGGATGAGTTTGACGAGACGGTATTTCCCCCATCTCCATAATACCATATCTTGCAAGGTAATTAACACAGATTGGGGCAGCTACACAACCAACAACTCCTACATCGGCTTCTACAAGATCATCCACGAAGCGAAACACATCGGCGACGAGATCCCTCCTCCACCTCACCCATCAACATGGTTCTCTCATCTCGAAGATCCCCATTCACAACCTCCATCCCACCACCATCCATCTACCTCCACCACTACCACCACATCTACATCCACCAGACAAACCAAAACCACCACCACCACCCGCTCTCACCCCCGCCATCCCTCCCCTTCTGCTTCCGAAGACGACGAAATCGCCATCCAAACCGAACGCATATCGCTAAAATGTCCACTGACGCTCCTCCCCTTCCGCGACCCAGTCAGCAGCACGAAATGCCCACATAGTTTCGAGCGCGAGGCGATATACACCATGATCAGCGGGAGTAATCAGATGGTGCCTGATCCGCGGGGATCATCTGGATCTGGAGGTGGTTGTGGGAGAGCGAGGAAGCGCGTGCGCAGCGTCAAGTGTCCGGTGTGCGAGGTGCAGTTGACGGAGTTTGATCTGCGGAGTGATCCTGTGTTGGTGAGACGGGTGAAGAGGGCGGAGATGGCGGAGTTGAGGGAGAGGGAGAGGGAGATGTTGGGGGAGAATCAGGATCGTGATGGTGATCAGGATGATGAGGTGGGGGGCGGTGGTGGGGGGAAGAGGAAGAGGAGGGGGAGGAGGGGGAGGGCGGTTGAGGTTGATGATGGGGATGATGATGATGGGGATGATAGTGGTGGTGATGGGGAGGAGAGGATTAGAGTCAAGAGGGAGAGGGGGATGTCTGTTGCTGCTGCCGCTGCTGCTAGGATTAAGCAGGAGAGGGCGGGGTCGATGGTCGGTGTTGAGGAAGTTGATTTGGATGGAGAGGAAGAAGGGGAAGGGTATGATTCTATGTATGATGAGTGATTCAATTTCATACGATTGATCTGGTATCAGAGTAGACTTTTTATTGCCTATCTCTACTTAAAATCACTAGGTAGCTGCAAAACACGGGTGTAATAAATACAAACAGCCATTGAAACAACATCAACCATCCATCGAAACACCATCCTCCGTCCACAATCATTAGGGCATTTCGATCTTCTCCTGCATCTGTTCCAGACAGTGCAACCAGATCCGCACCTGTGCAATAATCATCATCGAACGACAGAAACCGCGGCATTGAAGTCAAGTCAACTCAAGTAGTTGTCGACGAGCGAAACATCATACTGAAGCACTGCACCCTACTTGGTAATCAAGTTCAGATAATCGGCCACGATAAGCGTCACCATCCTGTGGGTCTGGGGTTAGCCAACGGCACTACTAAGTAACTAACAGCAAAAGGTGGAGACACTAACGCATGAGGAGCGATCCGCACATAGTACGTTCCGAAACCGCGGTAGAACCGCAACCAGCCCTCTTCCTGGACGACCTTGCGCGCGCAATCCAAGACGCCCTTGTAGGGAAGTTGACCGGTCTTAGGATCCTTCTGCTGCTTCTGCAGACGGGTCTTGACAAAGTCGAAAGGCAGGGAGAGGAAACTGGCGAAGAATCCGGCAATAGCGGACGCGGCAAAGGTCTGGTTCTGAGTCGACAGGCTAGTATGCTTCTTCAGCTGGGCCTTTGACTCGGCGAAGAAGGTCAACTGGCCGACGTTGAGTGCCATGGCACGGATAACGGTGGGGAAAGCACCAGCCCACAGAGCCGGGACACCTTCGTGCTTGGAGATGCGGAAAAGCGCGTCCATGACGGAGCGGTAGTTGGCCCGCGCCTCGGGAGGCTTGAGACCGTCGGACTGCATACGCACCAGCGCTAGATCGGCCGGGTTGCCAATCATGGCGGCAATACCTCCGGCAGCGAGACCGGCTCCGGCACGTTCGGCGAAGGTGACGCTGCGGTTGGCGGCTTCGGCACGCTTGTTGAGAGTCTTGCTGAAGGTGTCGAAGAATCCCAGGCGGGCGGTGGTGTAGACGGCCTGGCGCAGCAGTCCAGCCGACAGACCGGTGTACAGATCGAGGGCCTTGCCTGAGGCAATGATGTCGCGGGCCACGCCAAAGGCAGACGGGCGAGGACCGGTGCGCACACCTTCACCAGCGAGCTGCAGACGGACTTTGATCATGTCGATGGGCTGGATCACGACCGTGGCAGTCATACCGGCAAGGCCACCGTTCACGAAGGGAAGGGCAGCGCGAGTGTAGGGGTGATGGAGGAAATCCACGGCGGGCTGGGGCTCTTTGGCCGCGGTGGGGGAGGCCATGTTGACGAGGAAGCAGGATTCACACCAAATCTAGAGAGGTCAACGAGGGTTAATGCGGAGACTTTTGAGGAGTGAGGGCGGATGAGACGCGCCGAACGAAGGATTTAAGAGGAGGAACGCAGATGAACGAAGGATGAAACGCGAATCAACAGATAACACGATACGCGGTGGGGGTAGGGAGAAAAGACCATCTAGCCATAAGGATACGAGTGCCTGGCGGAGCAAAGAAAAAAAGACAGATTTTCTTTGCCAGGCACTCAGCATGACCGACCGTGACGTGAAAAGGGCGGGAGGGGAGATTCGACGTACCGTGGAAGCACAAGCTGGACAATGAGGGGAACCCGGTCGAAGTCACGAAAAGGCCCGACGAGAATGAGTAGGAAGTGGTGAACCGGTTTTTGGAGGAGAGTTAGACAAGTTGGAACGGTCAGATGATGGGAAAGGAAGAAGTGAGGAGGCGAGAGAGTGTGTGTTGTGCAGTGAATGGATTAATTTGTTGCAAGGTTGTACAACTGGAAGCAAGCAAGCAAGCAAAGCAAGTATCTTGGGTGGGTTGATTCTGATACTTATAATAACTTGATGCATGAGTCAAGGTAGCATTGACGGGGATTCGATGATGTATTTGTATGCCATTGATTCTATCCGAGAAGCCGACCATGAAATCCAGCAGTAAGAAGTAGTAATTACTTGACTGACAGTTGAATAATCTTCTCCAGACTGGGCAACTGTTTCCATCCCCACTTTCAAGTTAGCCGATGCCAAACTTAAGGCCCGAGCGATCGATGAGGATTTAGTATATGATTCAGAGTAGTATAGTAGTTGCTGCACGATGCCGCCAGCTGGAAAATGCGGGGTTGCCACGTCTGATGATATTCCTTTCATATGATTTGTGTCTATGATGAATTTGTTATTCTTGTCTCTTTTAATAGATAACTGTCTCTCTCTTCTCATAACAGTACAATTTATTTCCAAACATGCCGTGTATTGCAAATATCCAACAAAAAAAGAAATCAGATACAAACAGCAAGCTAATACCAAAACGTCATGGCGGGGAATAATCATCCATCATACGTACATAAAGTAATTACCGTAATCTCCCCACACCCCCACTAAACCCAATCGGGTCTAACCACGAGAACGGTCCGGTTTGCGCTGCTTCTTGCCGCCTTCCCGAGGTTATCTCCTATCTCCTCTTTCCCCAGTTTGCCAAGTGGGTTAGTAATGTCGGTAATAGTAATGCAACCTGAATAATAATATTATTATTTTCCAAAGCTTGGTCTCGTCGATCAGTCTAAGGTAGGTACTGTCTGTTACTTCGGAGAAATCTGGTCGTATAACATATTCTTTTTTTCGACTTCACCAAACACCAGTATACCTATCAACTGCCGTTGTGAATACTAGTAGAGAATCAGCAATAGAAACATGGTATCACTCACAACATCAGTAACACGAACAATAATGCACACCCGGAATAATCATATTCAGATTCCCTACTGTATGCTGGATTATCTCCTTTCTCCCGATTCCTCCGACTTTCGGATCTTCCCCCGTGCTGCCTGCCACTGTCAGCCGGAGAAGATCTCCTCCGTCCTCACTTCAGTGACAATGTGATGACTACGCACTTCAGTGGCGTAGCAACTATGATCGAATCGCAGGGTCCCAGTCAAGTAACCGGCAAGGTGGATGACTCGGTTGGAAGGGTTTGTTGGCTGTATGCCGGAGCACTGATCTCCTAGCTCACTGCCTCCAGGGTCAACAAGTTGTTGGGAATCTACATCTACCTACAACAACAGACCCATCAAACCTAGCTAGTTAGTAGTAATACACGTCGTATCGGAATTACAGTTCCAAAAAAGGGTCCTCCCTATCCCCAACTATCCCAATAAGACACGACTTTCTCCATACTGCATCCTAGATAGTGGATGAACTGGGCCGACGGATACCTTCGCGGCAACCACTCCCCCCTGGCGGCAGCACATCTCGGGATCCCGGAGCGGGTGAGGCGGGTATCGGTAGTCGCGCGCGGTGAGATTCACTTCTATCCCTCGGGTACTCTCCCGGGACAGGACCCAGCAAGGAGTAATCAGCAGCGTGCTGACTGGCCGGTTACCCTGTCAGGAGGTCCAGGCCCCCAGGCGGATTAGCTACTGGGGCTTAGACTACGATCCTGTCTGTGGGGACTACCTGCCACAAGCGAGCTGCAAAGAAAACAGCCGATTCTCGCTGGATTGCCCGTCTCATATCGGAGTAATGTCACCTGCAGGCTATCATCTCTTCATCTGGCGGCCTATATTGCTCCTTGTATCCGGCGGAATAGCCGACTCGGTTTCTCTTCTGCTAAGTGTGCCCGCGCGGCCGAAATTGAATGACCGCCCTCGTTCTTGCTGATGATGTGGTCGTAAAGTTGGAATTTCTGCGCGTTCGTTCGCCCAATGCCCGCCCCGCGTGCCCTGCCCCCATTATTGCGGCGATCGTGGCTGGTCTTCGCATGTCGCAACTCCACGTGATACTTGCCAACACCATCTGGAGCTCCAACGGCGCTAGATGTTGCCCAATGCACACACGTCGCCGAGCTAACGCCGAGATTGATGTGTCTTTGACTCTGCTTCGTTGGGCAGCCATCGTTCCGGGAGGTACTTGTTTGGCCAGGGCAATGCAGCAGGCTGTGGATATTATAAACGTATGTGCCGACGCTGCCCCCCGGCTAGGATCTGATTGTGTCGTATTCCTCGACTCGATGGTACGGACATCTTGCCACGGCTGGTGAGATGCGTAGCTTCTCCTTGTTGCATGCTTGAATGTAGGTACATTGCTGCATCAATGGGCCGCTGCGGATATCGCTGCCGTGGGAATTGCGTTCCGTATCTCGTACGCCAGTTTCTCATATTATGAGGTAGTTGCGAGGTAAAAGACTTGCGCTTAGGTTGACGGAAGTGGAATCCGAATCTGAGTATTAGCACTTACCGAAACAGGAGACCGGACAGCAACGGCGGGCCTTGGTCAACCGACTGAAGACGCATATGGACATACTCGCCGCGTCTGCCATCATGCTATTGACCATGCGATGATAGCGCGAACCAACTATATTGGGACTGCTGGCTGCCGAGCAGATTACAGGCTTGCCGAACAAGATGGATGATAACCTCGAACGCAAATTAGCTGCACCAATCTGACACGATCATTGGCGTCCCCACGAGCTGCCATCCCCATCTGACTGCGCGAGATAGAGGGCGTCGGGGAACCTATGAACATGCGACAGAAGCTCGGTTCGAACCCCCGGTTGGCGGCGCTTGAGGACCAGGTCCGATGATGTTACTCAACTTAGCCTGTTCAGTTGAGTACGTCACGGTAAAGAGATTTCTCGTCCCTGTTGTATCACTCTGTAGTCGATATCCTTTCGTAGGTCTTGTCCTCGAACGTAGATAGCAAATCTCTGTCAGTAATGTCTCAATGGTATGACTAACAACCAACCTTCCCGTCCACTTTTCGAGTTGTAGATGCTGGATTACTATTGTGGAGGTAGGGCACCCAGGAGTCGAGGGAAATCTTCCAATTGTCCCAGTAGTCCTATGAAGATCCATCGTAAAGAGGTAAGGGCATTATCTTGTTGACATTCTGATGTTTGCATTACATCCCTTGTTTGAGTCGGAGGACCAGGGGTGAAAACATGGTTCTGATGGCACGGGACGTAGGATGTAATAAGTTTAAGAAAAGCAACATTAAGTGTAGGCCAGTCATTGCAAAGTCTCTCCCCGGAGACTAAAGTACGTCTGTTGATGCAAGCGTACAGAGCTCATTCGCATCGGCGTGCAGCTTGCAACTAAATTTGCATGTTCAAAACTAAGGGGCAAGGAGGTTGGCTGAAGAACGCCTTGATGTGAAACTTGTTAGACTTGATGGCTATAGCAGTTGCAGATGGCATACGGATGGAGAGCAGCGTTGCAGAGAAGAAGGAACAAGTCGGAGACGCTAAACGGCGATCACATGTGGAGCCAAAGATCGACCCCGGTTCATCCCCGTGACCCGCTGTGGATTCAAGGCTTGCTACGGTAATTCTTAGACAATTCATTTACG
Organism: Aspergillus vadensis CBS 113365; assembly: GCF_003184925.1. Lineage (NCBI taxonomy): Eukaryota > Fungi > Ascomycota > Eurotiomycetes > Eurotiales > Aspergillaceae > Aspergillus > Aspergillus vadensis. The sequence continues at coordinate 49,514 of NW_020292062.1, read as the reverse complement.
TAGTAGATAGTTGATGAAGGTATATTTTGAATTCAATTTCTAATCGTTACCTCGACTTCTAATGAAGCAAAAACCCAAAAGGAAATGCCAATGGTATTTTCCCCGCCGGCCGGGGTAGGCCACACATGGTAGTGGAAGATTCAGATGACCCATGATTGGAAACGCAGCACGCCATGCAAGATATCAAAAGCAGATAAAAGGAAATGGAAGAACAGAAGGGGAAACAATTTACTGAGGCACCGGACCGGCCGCAATGACCTCGGGCGTCGCTTGGTCAGCGTACTTGCCGAAGTTGTCGTTGAACAGCTTGGCAAGCTTGTTGACCTCGTCGGAGAAGTTCGTCGAGGCGGTCCAGCTGTTCTTGGGGTTGAGGAGCTCGGAAGGAACACCGGGGCAGGTCTTGGGAACATGCAGGTTGAACACATCGTAGGTCTCGTACTCAACCTGGTTGAGGGAGCCGTTGTGGATGGCGTCCAGGATGGCACGGGTGTACTTGAGAGGGCAACGCTTACCACCGGTGGTAGCGCCAGCACCAACCCAACCGGTGTTGAGCAGCCAGGCGTTGGCCTTGTGCTGCGAGATCTTGTCCGCCAACATGCGGGCGTAGCGCATGGGGTGCAGGGCCAGGAAGGGCTGGGCGAAGCAGGAGGAGAAGGTAGCCTGGGGCTCGGTGACACCGTCCTCAGTACCAGCCATCTTGGAGGTGTAACCCGAGATGAAGTGGAACATGGTCTGCTCGGTGGTGAGCTTGGAGATCGGGGGAAGGACACCACGGGCGTCGCAGGTGAGGAGGATGATGTTCGAGGGGTGCTTGTCGGACAAGCAGGGGATCTTGGCGTTCTCAATGTACTCAATGGGGTAGGCACAGCGGGTGTTCTCAGTAAGGGTGGAGTCGTCGTAGTTGACAACACGGGAGATGGGGTCGAAGACAACGTTCTCGAGGACGGATCCGAAGCGGATGGCGTTGAAAATATCGGGCTCCTTCTCGGCGGAGAGGCCAATGCACTTGGCGTAGCAGCCACCCTCGATGTTGAAGACACCACGGTCGGTCCAGCAGTGCTCGTCGTCACCGATCAGGGCACGGTTGGGGTCGGCAGACAGAGTGGTCTTGCCAGTACCCGAGAGACCGAAGAAGACGGTCACGTCGCCGTCCTTGCCCTCGTTGGCCGAGGAGTGGAGGGTCAGGACGTTGTGCTTGACGGGCATCTCGTAGAAGAGGACGGTGAAGACACCCTTCTTCATCTCACCAGCGTACTCGGTACCCAGGATGACCATCTCCTTCTCGGCGAAGTTGATGGCAACGGAGGTGGCGGAGGTCATACCCTCAGTGAAGCGGTTGGCGGGGAAAGAACCAGCGTTGTAGATAACGTAGTCGGGGTGGAAGTGCTTCAGCTCCTCCTGGGAGGGGCGGATAAGCATGTTGCGCATGAAGAGAGCATGGTAGGCACGGGCGCAGACGACACGGACGCTGATGCGGTATCTCTCGTCCCAGCCGGCGAAACCGTCGATAACGTAGATGCGGTTACGGGTGTTGAGGTAGTCGACAGCACGCTCACGGTTGATGCGCCAGACCTGCAAGTCGGGATGCCGTTAGCAACAGTCCGGATCATGGATGACGTCATCTGGAGAACCCCGACCAGGCGCAACCTGGTAAACAAGCATTCTCAGGAGCACAACCGGACAGAACCCAAACTTTTGTGTCGCACAGCAGTCGCAAGATCAAAAATGCCTCAAAAAGTCTATAATGAGGCATTTCTTTCCTCCCGTTGTGCTGCCAAAAAAGCTTGGGTCCATGCCAGCTGCGGGTCTATGCAAGGGATGATCCTCATGCGCGATATATTGCACTTGCAGGAGAACCAAGAAAATGAGAACAATGGAAAGCACGTACATCAGGAGTCATGGGCTTGTTGACAGGTCCCCACCAGACATCGTTCTCGGAGGTCTCCTCCTTGACGATACGCTTGTCAGAGGGAGAGCGACCAGTCTTAGCACCAGAGTAGGCAGTCAGGGCACCGCTGGAGGTGATAGCGGTACCAGTCTCGTAGACCAGAGCATCTTCGTAGAGAGCAGGGACAGCAGGGTTGGCAATCTATCTTGGTTAGCAAGGCTCGAGAAACATTTGCGACAGGTGAGCTTACAATAGCAACGCGGTCATAGTCAATGTGGGCGTGTTCGTGAAGCTCTTCCTCGAGCTCAGTGTGACCCTTGCCCGGCCTGGAGAGTCATGTTAGCATCGATCTATACCAGGCAAGGTCATAGAATGATATGCGATACATTGCCCAAGCAGTTGAGGGTAACCCCGAGCAATGCGACAACATATCAAAAAGGGAACGGGTAGATAGAAGGAAAGGACAAGACATACTGAACACCACCAGGGTGCAGAGCAGTGCGATTCACCGAAGCAGCAACCATGTTTCTTAGTGAGGTAGAATGATAGTTATTATTTCTTTGTTTTGCGAGTTGCTGTTGGAAGAAATCTGAAGCAAGAGGACCAGGTTCGGCGGGGGAAACGGGGGGTATATGAATGTTTGTCGCAGGACTCATGATGGGAGATCCAATACGCCTGAATGTGTGGAATCGCAGCTGGAAATGTTTACTCCACCGTTCCACGGAAGATGTCGGGGCAGCAGACCGCGTCTCGACGGCGATGGTTATCGTGAAGAGTGGAAAAGGAAGACAAATGCCTCGAATCGAAGCCCGAAAAGTTCCGAACCCCAGATGTGGGCACGAGGTGGTCCCGGAAGGGATGGCGGATGCACCAACTAGAGTTGAGCAAATAACACAAGCTTCGGAAACAGGATCAGAGATTTGAGGCGGTATCACGGATAGCGCGTCAGGGGATGATGAATTAATGTCTCATCAACGGCACTAGTGGGAGTTGGTACGCAGGTTTGGAGTGGTTTGGAGTACAGGGATAGACGCTTAAGCTGCTAGTGATGCAGAGTGGGAATTCGTGGCCCCGGCGCTACGGGAACGAGGTATTTATTATTATGTGATGGTCTTGGAGCCTGCCGCGCGCAGCCACCACCGGATCATCGAGTGAGTGAATGCTGCAAAGAGTTCATTCAATTACAATTTCCTCAGTTCCAAGGACAAAAGGACCGTCTACTCTTTCTAGCTGGCGGAACAAATAACAATGGACGTAGGGAAACGGGTAGATGGAACGAGTTGGAGTGGTGACGTTGAATGAGCTCAATGCAAGAAGACGGAGTCTAGAGGCGATAACTAAAAACTCCCATAAGCTAGACTAGGGAAATTGCGGGGGGAAAGCAGTTTTCTTCCTTTTTTTCTTTTTCGGCTAGGAGGGCTGGACTATACCCGACCAGGCGACTCGTGTGTAATGCATTGCCAGGACTGGCTGAGAAATGACCCATAATGGAGACAGAGTTAGGACTGCATTCAAGTCTGGGCCCGACCAGAAAAGCAGAAGCAGCAATTGCGAATGGAATCTTTCCGAGTGACGAAATGCCGGGGGAGAATCTCGGGTTCCCCTCGTCCGCACTTTCCCGCTTCCGGTATCATCTTAGTCATCCCCTTCCCGAAACGTTCCTGTCAGCCACCAATCAGCATCGGCATGTGCGACCGATGGACAATCCAACGTCACTCTCATGGGCAGAAGATATTGCCGTCTTTTCGGGCTCGAGCATTATTTTCGGGTGAGCTGTAAATTGAGGCAAATGAGAGCTATCAGCTGGATCCGAGTCACATTTCTGGGATTCCATGTCATACCGATGCGGGCTTTTGCCATCGTCAACCCGCTACGTGGACCCTTGAAGGATGCCCGCCCGTCTCCTTACTGCAGTAATATCCCTCATACATGAGTCTCAGTTCTTATCTACAGACGGTAGGTTTCAAATATGAGATGCATGGGCATCTAAAATTCTCTTCTATTTTGCTCAGTAGATAAGAAAAGGGGGCTACCTCCTTTGTAGCCACCACGATAATTGCACATGATAGATCAACTTGGCCCCTTTCCGAATTCCCAAGAATATCCGAGTTGCCGCCCCCGGCTTTGGTCAGGTGCCTGGAAGAACCCCCATTTTTGCCTCCCACGCGGACAATCAAAGGAATGGCGTATGACGAATTAGCCAAGAGCACCTAGCCCGGGATGTTATCACGGTAGATAGATGCGACGGAGAAATAGTGCCCTGGCATTGGAATCAGCCAAGATGTCATTGCGGTGTCTTTTCCCTATCGAGCCACAGCAGCAATCTGTACCCCGCATCCGAGGAGTGCCGGGGCCACGCGGGCCTTTCCCCGGATGTTCTCGTCCCCTGGGGGTTGTCCGATTCCGGCTAGAGCGTAGTTAAACGCTTTTCCGGTTTGTGGATTGGTAGTCTGATGGTTGGAGAGGGGGTTGTTCGAACTATTGATGGTGATGGACAGTCTATACGAGTGTTTCTGAAAATTGTAGCCTCCCCATTGCAAAAGAGTCACCTGTCCTACTCTGTGCTTATGTGTTACCTATCATTGGGTTTTCGTGTCGGATACGAACTGCAGTTCGGCTCCTCTAACGGGTTGTTAGCTTCCGTGCTAATTCGATACATCTGCCTTCACCGACTTCTTTGCCACCACTTCATACATTGAGACCCTGCAATGCATTTCTCTGCAGTTTTTGTGTTATTTTGGAGTAGATGCTGTCAAGCTAGAAGATAACTCAGGCCGCAATACTTGTGTTTAGCCAGTAGCTTGGGTATTAAGTTCATCTGTATCAGTGCCACATTATATATTTTCTCCTCCGTACTAGGCACCCTTGGTCGTAGATGCGACAATAGTTTAACTACATACAGTAGGGTACTGTCTAGTATTGCAGGCAGCAGAAACATGATCCAGTCAAGTCTTCTAATGGCGAAAACAGAAATTACATTTACAGCATGAAGTACAATGATCGAAAACTAGCTCAAATAGTACGGTGGAGGAAGCGCAACCTGGCGAATTGAAATAGTCTTCTCCAAATCCCCCTGTGCACATGACACAATTCCATATTCGACATAGTGATATATATGGAAACAATCGTCCTGCTGAAGGATCCAGCTCAATTTAGCAAGAACTCCAGACCGAGCTAGTCTGCGAAGTAGCTCCAATCGCTCATCTAGACCGGCCACCATGATTTTGTCTCTTCCTGATCAAGACGTCTGCCTATATTATGTGCGCGTGATGTTTTTTTTTTTTTTTCTCGATCGCCGTCCATTTTATCTTGCTTCGGGCTTTTTATACCAGTTCAGGCTAGTGTGGACACCTGCAGACAGCACTGACAGGTAGCTCCTGTGTGCATGCTGCATAGCAAACGATACCCCAGAAGCTTTGCTGTCCCTTCGCGAAATACTGTCAATCTGCAGGAGCAAGTTGCGTCCGTTAGATACGTTGGACTGTTCAACATACTGTCTGCGGTGTCTCTCGTCGTGGTTTCCACCACACACTCTTATCTCCCAAGGATACCTTTGATGAAATCACTTGAGCTGAGTCAGTCAAATGAGGAACTCTCACTTATTTGCGTATAGCAGATAGTCACGCAGGCTTCTCTGATGACCGTCAGCATGACTGAGACCACACATTCGACCTGCATATAACCTTTAACGTCTATCTCACCTGGCTAACGGCTCATATAGTGTATCTTAGACATCTACCGTTCATCGCAAGGTAAGCAGTACTACATCCTGTCCGGCTTCCGTTCAGCAACTGACAATATAGGCACATATCATTCTCCGATGCCAGCTAGTTAGACGTATGATGGCTATTTCGTTCGGAATTGCTTCTGTTTAAATCAAAAGCAATACCTCAATTAATTCCCAACAGACGGTGCAGGATCTCAGTTTTAGAAGTTGGAGAAAGCCACTGAACGCCCACCGTATCAGGACCATCCCGAAAGCTTCGCACCAGACATAACAGCCCACAGCTCGCAGGCCTTGGAACTAAACCTCTCTTATCCTCTAAGGTATAACCCATCTCGAACCGTCTCTATCATGATGGAGCTATCCGTCCTCGACCTTTTGATAACGCCACCATCGCCCTGGTACTGTGCCAAGCAGCCGAGCACAGAAAGTTGACCCCGAGCGAGACTGATGCCATGGTCACCTGTGACGGCAACACGGGCACTCTCAGTTGACTCCAGAAGATGGACTTCCACGACAATGGGTAGACTTTCACGTCTCCTGGTAACAAGATCCTTACTTTCTTTTATCCCAAGCAACAATTCCAGACCTCCAGAGGACCTACGCCCCTTTGTAATGTCTATCCTCCTGATTTGACCCGATTTAACGCACTATGCTGAAATAAAGGAACGTTCTCGACATGGGAATGTCTGGAGCTGTTATATGGATCGGAGAAAGAGACCGAGGGATAAATCTGACACTATGGGCGGTGGATTCATTTATGGTCAACATATTTTCTGTTCTACAGCAGGCAATAACCCCAACTCGACAGTAAATCACCGTGGTTTCTACTACCAGTCCATTACGACTGTGTACACACTTCAAGGCAACCAAAGAGTGTGTACAGCATATCACACACAACCTTTTGACTATTGAACCAGGCAACATTCGTCGATCACCCACCACCCCACTCACATGCACAATACCCCCCAAGAAAATCATCAACAACCTCACCACTACACATCATGATCACGATACACTACCCAATCCCTCCCCTTTAAACATTAAATACCATGAATCCCTCCAACCAAACTCATCTACTTTATCACCCACAAAAGCAATTCTTCACAAACAAAAACAAAAATAATCATCTGCGCCGTGCACACACTCGCTTCTTGTCTTATCAAACAACCCCAGTAGCCAATCACATACCGCCGATCCCGCATCAGGCGGGGCAAGTACTAAGTAAGAAGCGGGAATATCACGCGCGCGCCGCGGCGGGGTTTCGCCAGCACAGCAGAAATGCGTGAATCATCGCTGAGGGATTAGTCAAGAAACTATTTATTTATTTGTAGCTTCCCCTGTCTTTGGTTTCTTCTCTTGCTTACTTTCTACGTACATTATCGACTCTGCTACTTAGCTTCAGACGCTTTCAGGTGAGTAGACGGAAGAGAGAGACTCCGTTATTTTCTGGTGATGATAAGCAGGATATTTATTGACTGACTAATGACTCATAGTTGACTTCATTTCATTTCTCTCCACGAGATAAATACTACCATATATCCAATCTATCAAAATGGCCGGTGCTCACCAAGCTTGCCCCTCCTGCGGCGCTGCCATCCCTGGCGAGACTAAGACTTGTGGATCTTGCGGAAAGGTACGTGGATCTCTTCTTCCTGCAGTGTCTGCGTGTTTAAGGTGGCTATTAGCTAATTACTTTATTGTATGATAGACCTGCCCTGTTTAAACTACCTTCGGTTCGATCTGGAGATGATATAAGGCGTTCATGGGGTTGTGGGTGTGGGGATGCGATAAGTAGTAGGCGAAGGGACGGGGTGTGGCTGTATAACGTGTTGACGAGTGACGACGACGACGACGATGAATATAAGATGAGATAAGATGAAATGAACGAACGAATAAATAAGAGATGATTGCTTCGTTCTTCGTAGAGATACAAATCACACCAGATCTCTCATATCCACGGTTCTAATCGACCGACTGGACTGTGTTGAAAGGCGCTCTATGCTTCGATCGGGACTGTCTTCTCTCGACCGAAGCATAGTTTCCGTGTCTTCTTTGTACTCCTGTTCCTGGTCGCTTTCGCTCTCTGATGGTCGTGAGAATCGGTTGTTGAGGACCATCGAGTGGCGCTGGGGATTCATTGTGCTGTTGTTAGGGAGAGGTTCGTTCTCCGAGAGAAGGACGACGGTGACTGGGTGATCGCAGATACGGGGTACTTTGAAGATGCTGTAGAGGGCGTTGAGAGCTGGTACTGACAGGCCGTGGACTACGATGGAGAATAGGACTAGCCAGTAGACGACTGTATGTCCATCTGTTAGAGAATATCTCTGCAGTTTCTGAGTGCAATGCATGCATACCTGGTACCATCGCGGCTGTCATGCTGTTGATTTCCTCGTCGCTTTGTCCTGGGGGAGGAAATAGTCGACGAGTGTACTCGACGTATGAGACCGCGCCGATTCCTATATTTATGTCTTAGCATGAGAGACTCAGAGAAAGGTATGCAACCTTACCAATTGGCCCAAAGTGCCCCAGGAACAGTGCCTCTCTCCAGTCGCTGCAGACCTTGGGCATGAAGCGATATCCCACCAGAATAGCTGGGATGCGACGAAACACCAGGATCAGGAATCCCAATGCAAAGAGCCGCCAGAGAGTTATCCCCGTATCATGGGGACGTTGGAAATATTCCCATGGCATGGTCGCCCCAAGGAACATGAACGCTGCGAAATTCAGCAAGGTTTCCATCGTCGAATTGAACGAGTCATGTCGAGCTTGGATCTCTTCGTGATAAAGACCATTCCAGTTCAAGACACACCCAGCAATGAAGCAGGCGAGTGTCTCGTCGGAGCCGAAACAACCACACGTGCCAACAAGGAGCAATCCAATTGCTGCTGGGACAAGTGTGAAGCTTTCATGATCAATCCACCTGTGCTTGACCGCTTTCTTCAGCAGCTTCTGGGACACGAACCCTACGAATGCACCGTAAGCTGCACCTAATAGGATCATGTATAGAACTCCTTCAATAGCCCAATGTTTGAGCGCCACGCCTGCGCCGCCGCCGAAACGTCCAACTCCAGTTGTCCCGAGTACATCTGGGACTCCTCGTTCCAGGTCAAACTCTTCCAAGCTGAGGGTGTTGGCTGGGGCTTCGGCGTATCGCAAGAACGAGACTCCGAGTAACAAGAGTGGAAACCCAAAGCCGTCATTGCCACCTGCTTCGGCGGAGATGAACTCTCGCAGTGGTCGGCGGACGAAGTTGTCAGCAAAAGGGCCTTTCGCAATTGCCTGAGACAGGACTGGATCGGTGCAGGTTACGCAAGCGCTGATAATGAGTGCTGAGAGCTTTCGTCGGGCGATTAGTCGCTTCAGGGCTAGCACAGTAGAGGCAAGGGTAGACATACAAAGGAGATGTGCGGGATCACAAGCTTTACGCACGCAGAAGTTGCGAGCCATGAGATGGTCATTAATGGTAATAGGCAGATGGTCATCTCCACCATGCGTTGCCTCAGGTATTTCTTGGGTAGTTCATATCCCACTTTGACTAACTGAACACCAATGACGAGACGGGTCAAGCCCTGAAAGGTCAGCACTATCTCTTCCAGTGTTTAACCGGTGGTCTTACATAGGCTATCTCGCTGGTCTCGTTGGCACTATCACCTCCCCATTGAGAAACATTCAGTAACTTTGCACCAGCTGGCCCAAAGCAGATGCCAACCACGAAGGCAGGCACTAGGAGGATTAGTATCGCGTCCCTTAATGTAGGATGTAGAATCATACGAGCTTCACCAAGGTACCATCTTTGTTTGACCTTCAGGGAGACGAAGCCAAATAGGAGAATGTAAAGGCCTCGGTAGGGTATTAGCTCCCCACTTGTACCATATGAATATGAGTCGCTTCTCCTCACCTGTAACGGAAAGAACAAGATTGAAGTTGCTAACGTCAAGAAACGGATGCAACATCCCTGCTAACGCCAAACAGCTGTTGACTGGGTCCGGCTGGGGCAAACAAGCCTCACTCCCAAGTCGAGTTAAAGAAATCGCGCATGGGTCCTAACAAAGATAGATACTGAGAACCATCAATCTTTCAAAGTCAAAGTGTGGGAGACTGGCGTAAATGGATTATTTGTGCCGGTCAAAGATACCATTCAAATTCTGCCCTGGCTAGGGTAGAAAGTCGGGGGAGGCCGCCTGTTCATACAGCACGGCCAGACCATCAACGAACTCCTAGTCACCCCTTACCACACTGTACAAGAGCCTGGTGCTGTCACACCCTTCCGCCAGGATGCATACATAGTGGGTCCTGATACGCCTCCCTTGCAGGAGGAATTGCAGCTTCGAAGCTTGGCTGCGAGGCGTAGATAGGAATGAACTAGGAATGAAGAGGCCAGGCCGCATCCCGATGGGCGGAAGATAGATTTGCATGCCAGTCTGAGGTTAAGCTTTCGATTCGTACGTAACTCTAGGAATGTGATAGACCGTGGGCAATGTAGCGTGTCATCATATAGTCTATTAGCAAAGAAGGCTTATCAGTAAAGGGATGGAAGGAAGCAAGATGTTGATAACAATAAGATTGTGGCAAGACAAAAATAGCACACCAAGTCGGTTGATGATACAGGTGGCTCTGGCTTGGTCTGCCAAATGGTACTGTGGTACTGCAGCCCAGTATGCAAGACAGCTCGGTCAAAGAAGATATAAGGAGAAAAAGAGGGCAATTGTTGGTCAGGCAATGTTCAATTCGGGACATATGACTGGTTCAGGAATTTCAGGCTCAATGGCCATAATCACCCGCTGGCGTTGAGACAAAGGCCAGATTATGCACTGTGGTGGAGAAGGAATTTTGATTCAGAAACCGGCTGCTCTTGCTGCGAGTAGCCGCCAGCCTGAGTGCCTGAATGCAAGGGCTGCAAGGGGCCTCTTGCGAAACACGGCCAGTTGACATATCCGATAGTGGCTCGGACCTGCAAACGTAGCATGGAAGCGATGCATCAACTTCAGCTGGAAAATGGGAATAGATAGAGAGCCGAAAAAGAAATGGTATAGCCGGAGAGTAGCAGGTGCAACAGAGGACAAATGATATTCGGCTAAAGCAAACAAAGGGAATAAGCTCTAAGTTACATGAATCCGTTGAATAAATGGCTGGGACCCGCCTCGCACATGAAACGCTCAGTTAGTCCAACCCGTCAGTATTTGTCTCTCGCTGTGTCTGAGCACGCCGATATTCACTGGCGCGTCAAGTTCTAGTATCAACAACCGTGCAAACGGCGTTTGATGATGGCCAGAAAGAACTATCTATAAGGCCTTGTTGATATCGATCTCCACGATGCAGTCCAGGCAGCGACCGCTTACGCAGTCTTCCGCCACTGGGACCAAATTCCGATCAAACTGCTGACCGTTCCTGCAAGACCCACAATGCCGTCATCGAGAGATGCCAGTCCAAGGGCGGACACTGGCACGCTCAGGTCGCAAAGATCGGAAATGAGTTGAATGCGTGCGGCAGAGCGCTCCCTGAAAGATGTTAGTACGCTAATTCAGCGTGAGTGGAAATACACAACATACTTCTCAAGCTTCTTAGCTTCCACAACACCTTCGCCTTCCTTGCGGTCGAGGGTCTTCTCCTTCTCCCGCAATCTGAACAAAGTGTATACACCCGCGACAGCACTGCAGACCAAGCCCGCCATCCATGAGCGGTAAGCGTGCTCCTGCAGTCGCTTGGCCGAAGCGAGCTTACGAACACCGATCGTATCGATAACGGTGATTGTGTCGAGAGAGAGGTAGCCCGCGTAGCCGAGCTGACGGCCGACGGCGAGATAACGGAGTACAGGGTCAACAGGGTTCTTGTTGTCGGAGGCCAGTGCAGCTGCCTTCAGATGCTCAACAAACTTGCCGATCCGCAGAATCTTCCGAGTTGTTCCGAACTGCTTCTTGACGGCGTTGAAGGGCTCGATGGCGGACTGGGGGCGGTTGGTGCGGTAGAGGTACCAAGCATAGAAGCGGGAGAAGTATTGCAAGGTTCGGAGGATCTTATCGCGACCGACTGTGGAAAGGTTAGTGACATTCTGCAATACGATCAATTTATCCTCCAAAAGCACGAGAGGCAGGTCCCCTGCATTGAGGCACCTTGCTCTCTCCCGGCCGAGAAACCAGCAGCGCAGGACAGTTAGAACGTCGGCACGTACCCGTCGTTGCGACAAAGCGCAAGTAATGCGCCAAGGCAGGGTGGTAAACCAAAGCGTCTGCGACCATATTGATGATGGCAGGTGTATGTGTTGGGTTGATGGAAAGGGTTCGAGAAGGCGTCGGTGACTTATTGAAAGGGTAGAAAAAGGCGGGAGTCGAATTCCGCGCGGTGTCGGGACGGCGTGGGGACCGTAAAGGAAGGCGAAGCTCTGGCTGGCTGGTGGACGGAGAGGAGAGGTTCTAGGTGTGATACAGACGGGAGATAAAAAGGATACTCCGCACCAAGGATGGAAGGAAGAAAAGATGGGGGAGGGGCGGAGAAAAGGATATTAGTAGTAGTAGGGGTCGAGGGCTGGCTGCTGGATGATAGGATCGGTAAATGAGCGGCCGGCGATCGCCCGTCTGTTGGAGGTGAAAGACTTCGGAAGTTGGAACCTCGGCTGGTCGGACCATCCAAGCTGTCAATCACAAGATCCTCCCTAATCCACTCTCCCCGCCATGCGAACTACGGGTCCAGCTCGTCTTCAACATTCACTTTTTTGCTTGCTTATTTTCTTTCCTCCGACAAAAGAATATAAAGCATAATAATAGTATTTCTATACATTACATCACTGACACATAGTCATCGAGTCATTAACCATACTCTCTTAACTTAAGACCCCGAGCATCCTTTCCAGGGGCTCCGAACGGGTGGAATGTTGTTACCAAAATTGCGCTTCTGGGCGTGTTCTCTTCCGGGGTCGCTTGGGCATCTTCACACCAACCTCGATTGTCGGTCATCGCGCATTCGCTGCTTGGGCTTTCTTGGAGGATGTTGCATGGGCCGTTCGTCTGATGGAATGTCGCTTGGGGTACGGGAAGGTTGGCGCTTGTTAGGCTGGGACGTTGACCGGGTAAGCAGTTCAGATGCGTTGTTTTAGCAGGTCCGTAAGGCGCGCGGGTTGCAGGAGGAAATTGACTACCGCTCCTCTTGGTTGCCCATGGCAGAAGTGTCGTAACCATGAGCCTCTAGATAGGCCCGGAATTTGGCATCCTCATATGTGATGGTGTCCTGTAGGGCCGATTAGCCTACTCTCGCCTGGACGGAACCAGAAAATATGACATACCTGTCCGATGTTTGGCAGGAGGAAAAAGGCCAAAGCAGCACTAAAGATGCAGAGTGAACTGGAGACGAAGAAGGGGTCCTGACCGGACCGGACCTTGTTGGGCGCGTTGTCTTGAATGATCGGGATCACATAAGTCCCAACAAACGCGCCTATCTTTCCAGCTGCAGCAGCGATGGCGTAGAACTGGCCCCGTACAGCGGTTGCGCTGCTCTTGGCACAGCACAGTCCAATGTTGTCGCCAGGGCCAAACTCACCAAGACTCGAGAAAATGCTAGGTTTGTAAGTTAGCAGATGGGATATTATCATGATACAATCCAGAGCCTACCCGAAAACCACGACGAATGCTGCGACATTCTTAGGCGTTGAGAGATACTCATAGCAGCCAGACATGATAAACCCAACAATGCCTTGCAGCAAGACACCGAGGGCTAGGGTATTGCGGGGCCCCAGCCAATCACTCGACAATGCTCCTAGAAAAGATCCGGGGATGTAGAAGGTATATGTCAGTGTTGTCCAACCGAAGCTCTGCCAGAGAGGAGCACTGTCTCCCAGGATAATAGCGATCCAGTCAGACGAGTAGATGCTGAAAGAATAAGAAGAAAAATCATAGAGGAACCAGATCAATGAGCATATAAACTGTTTACGGTCAGTAATACTCTGCGCATTGGCTAGGAAGAGTCACACAAACCAGACGCTTCCAATAGAACCTGTGAATGTGCGATTAGTCATGAACGCTGTAACTGATAATTGCCAGGCAGCTTACTTGATAATCAGCCAAAGAGGGAACTTGTGCATGCGCTCCCGGTTGAACTCCTCGGGCTCCTCCAACTTCAACCGGAGATAGATCAGACTAAGAGGTGGGATGACACCGAGTCCCAAACCAATACGCCAGACCGCACGCAAATGGTTTTCGGTGAAAATCAAGACCAATATCATTGAAACCAGGGCGGAGACAACATAGGCAAAATCGATTTGGAAATTGGTGAACATTACGAACCATCGGTTGCGATGGCCTTGCTTGAGTTCACCAGTGTTCTCCGCGGCTGCGACAGATCCTGCAGGGTACTCGCCGCCAATTCCAATTCCCAGGAAGAAACGGTATGCAGTAAGGGCAGCAAATAGACCATAATGGCTGTTATGGTACCCATAGGCACCAGCACACAGAGCGGCAAAGAGGAACAATATTATCGTAGAGATCATTAAAGACCATTTTCTCGACCAGTGATCACTTGTGTATCCAAAGATAAGCATGCCGACCACAGTACCGGCGAAAGTAATAGAGGATACATTTTGACTGGCAGGGGAGTTGGAGTATTCATCAGGGTAGAGTCTCTTCAAGATGGTATTTACAGGTCCAATGATCTGTAGACGAGCCAGATTAGCGAGACCACCAAATGCCACAAAAGTAATCCATGTCAAGTGAACGAACCCCGTTGAGGTAGCCATCAGAAAATAGACCAGCGCCGCAAGCAATCGTGGGCCAACTGCGCTCCCAACGGCTCTTGCCAACCGCAGTTTCCTCCAGAGGAACCGCATCAAGAGAAGCGGGGGCCTTTTCTGGAGGAACATCGACCTTGGACTCAACGTCCGGTTTTGGCTCCATGCTGACTGCTTTTGCAGGTCAGTTTAGCTTCGCAGCCTTGGATTGTCGCAAACGAAGAGAAATTGGTTCACAGTGTGTATACACAGGGCAATTGTCTTTGAGAGATCAAAGGTACTTCTGCCAAGATGAGGGACTCGGAAGACAACGAAGGAGGAACAATTAAAGGGCGATTGCGCCTATATAACAGAGGGGGGTGAGAGTAAAAGATCAGTGAAAAGGAGAGGGGAAGAAACAGGATTCTCGAGGTATAAGTACAAGGGAAAAAGGAACTGAAAAAAACTTTCGGTGGGCAAGAGGACCAGCGAGAGAACAGCGTCAAGGCACATGATGGATTTCCTCTTTGATCCTTGGTCTTCCATTTCCCACGCTAAGCAGGCCGGCGAGGTTGTATTGGCCCCTCCCTGTGTAGCCTTAGCGTCAGTATCACCGCGGGTCAAGAAGGTAAGTGGATCCCAGTACCCCATCTTCCCTATCAAGCCCAACTATGCACTATACCTATTAAGGTGTAGTTCACCCCGTCTTCATGTGCTGTTATTCGCTGGTGCCTCAGTCTTGATTTGAACAGCCGAATCTCATCGAAGCATATGCGAGATTCTTTAGCCTCGTCGACCTTGTCTGGTCTGATACGGAAAATTTTCACTCGCCCCATAGCACGTGCTAGATGCAGCACTTCCTGTACGTTATTGCAAGAAGCTGAGCATCGCTTCAGGGCCCGAAAAAGCATCCATAAATGACATAAACGAGGTATACTTGGTGGTAGGTAAGGGATCATACCTTTCCAGCCACTTGCGGACCATGCTCTTCGACTAGTGGACAGACAGCTTTTGATACCGGAGTACCCCGAGGTAACCTTGCCATCCAAGTACAAGGTCGCATGTCAGACCCGATTATTATCCAGTCTAGTAGTTTACGGGTATCGCTGCCGCCTCTCAAGACTAAGAGCAGACTACATCCTAGATGCAAATGATAAGCACCAATGTCGGATGTGGCTTTCCGCCACGTCTTCAATGATCTGGTGGCAACTGCACCCTTAACTGACCTTATATCGAACTACTACCATGCAGGTATTAAAGCTCTCTTTCATACAAACTCGCCCATGGGTGGCAATTCATTTGGAAGGAAGCAGTGTCGATGAATGGTATCCGTTACAATCCACGGTTTAGCTCCGAGTGATCAAGCTGAGTAGTTAGTTATTAGCCTGCCATGCGCGCACGTGTGGTCCTCTATCCACCCAACAACTAGATCATCTTACTCCAGTCTAATAACGGAACCCACCAAAACAGTCAACTCCGTGGATGATCATCTGTACGTAGTATACGCGCAACATACCCGCGGTGGCAGGAGAATGGCAAAGGATTCGGACATCCAATGATGGTTTTTACTTTTGTTCGCAGGCATCATCACTACGTTTAGTACTCTGTCCTCGGTTGCAGTTCCGGAGTCTGCCCATTATACACAGTCATGTGACATCGACCTCAACATGTTGCAGAGAACAAAGAGAAGGAAGCTGGGATGGCTTTTGAACATCTTGCCTAATGATAGATGCCAAACATAATATCAAGCGGCTGAGAAGCATTCGCTGGAGTTGTCATTGACGGCTTGTCTTCAAAACGATACGATACGTGTTGCATTGCTAAAGTCCACCGACCGCAATTCAACATTCGTAGAACTATTATGATGGGCAGAGAGTCCTTTATCCAGATAATCATGATTTTATTTATGTCTCGTTGGCGTTCGGCGTATGAGATGTTGGAATGGCTGTTGAAACCTGGAAGCGCCTTCGGCAACCGGAACAACATTTCCCCAGCTGAGCTCGGGTCAGCTACGTTCCATAGGTGATGTATCTGCCTCATCCATCATCGACCCCAGACCCTCTACTCCCTTGACCTTCAAGCTTCGTTCCATAGCTTCCTCATTCTACATTGTCTATACGCGTCTCTTTTTCAGCTCGATATCTAAGCCCCCTTCGTCAACATGGGGTCCGATCCGCAGTACATAAAGTACCCTGACCTCAACCTCGCCCAACATGTCTTCAACCTCTCCAACCCTGCATGCCCGCAAACAGTGCGACAGACATCATTGAAGAGACTTCAAGATGTTATTTCCGAGAACAAGATGGCTCCCTTTTACCGACACCTCGCTCATCCCGTCGAAGGCATTCTGAACCACTCCGGTGAGGGTGTCGCCCAGCACCCGACCAAGTCCCTGATTACGTCAAATATGCTGGCTTCGCGGAAGTCGCCCCAGAACATAGACTTCCCCTGGGATGAATCTCTGTATCAGTCACTGGTGGAAGACAACCGAAAGGAGTTGGAAACATTCCAGAAGGAAGAGGATGAAGCTGAGGAAGCCGCCGGGGAAACTGAGGTGCTGGCCGCACGGGGTAAGCGCGCCGAGTTCTGGGCCCGTGTAGGCGATAAGGTATGTCCTGAGAAGCTCTAGCTAGGAGTCTATTCGATAACAGCTCCGCATATTGGTTGATATGCTAACCTCAATCCGTGGCTTGCAGGACAAAGCTATCGAATCCCACGAGGCCCTCCTTGAGAAGACGACATTCCTCGGAACGAAGATCGATCTGACGCTGGCCATGATCCGGATTGGTCTTTTCTTCGGCGATACCCACTCCGTCAAGAAGAGCATTGAGCGGGCAAACACTTTGATTGAAAGTGGCGGCGACTGGGACCGGAGAAACCGCCTCAAGGCCTACAAGGGCCTGCATCTACTCACCATCCGTTCTTACAACCTTGCCGCCCCTCTGCTACTCGACAGTCTATCGACCTTCACCAGCTACGAACTGTGCAGCTACTCGTCCTTGGTCATCTATTCGATCCTTGCGGGTTCATTATCTCTAAAGCGAGTCGACTTCAAGGCCAAGGTCGTGGATGCACCCGAGATCAAGGCCATTCTTGGACCTGGAGAGGACCGCTTGGCTGCTCTGACCGGCGAGGTATCTTCCGGGCCCGGAGCCCAGGATGAGGAGATGAAGGATGCTACTGTCACCAGAGCCGCGCCAACCACGGCTACCACTGTGGTTAACCTCACTACTCTGGGAGCGGGATCTGGCATTCAGTCTGAAACCGAAGCGCCCGTCGACTTTTCGCCTCTCGCAAACTTGGTCGACAGCCTGTATACCGGCAACTACCGCACTTTCTTCGTAGCATTGGCAGCCGTGGAGGACAACTTCCTGAACCAGGACCGGTACTTGCACGAGCACCGCGCGTGGTTTGTGCGTGAGATGAGACTTCGCGCGTACCAGCAACTGCTTCAAAGTTATCGCGTTGTTGGCCTGAACAGCATGGCCAGCGACTTCGGCGTCACCGTAGACTACCTGGATCGGTAAGTCTGCCATGGAACCATTGACTGTTAGATTGCATTGACTGACAGCTACAGGGATCTTGCCAAATTCATCGCCAGCAACCGGATTGCATGCACCATCGACCGGGTCAATGGCATCATCGAGACGAACCGACCTGACGACAAGAACAAGCAGTACGCGGATGTTGTGAAGCACGGCGATGCTCTGATTACGAAATTGCAAAAGTACGGACAAGCCGTGCGGTTGCGAGGAAGCGAACGGAGCTAGGGGAGTTCTTGCCAGGGAAGAAGTGGACTGATCTTGACTCACCACACATGGTTTATGACTCGCTAGATGAGAGACTCAGTGATTTATACATCTTTTGACACCGTTGACCATTGACACTGCGAGCGTCCAGACACGTGAGGCTGCTGTATCATACATATAATGACCTGAAGACAACATGACCTCAAGGAAATTGGCTAGTTGTGGGGAGTGGGCCAAAGCTATTCCCACCGACATCTGGTAGAACCAGGCAAGTCGTAGAGCCTATCTTCCTAGTCAAGTAGTAGATACTCCGTACCCGAGCCGAAGTTCGGGAGGCTCCGGAGAGCGTGTGGGATCATGGGGGATGACTGGTCGTTATTGGACCAACCATAGCAGACATGGGTGTAACGCAGTCCTCAGCCGCCTAGCCTCAAGCCACCGAAGAGTACGCAGTGCGACGCCCGTCTGTACAGTGTACACAATTGCCAGTCGATAGATCAAATCTCCATGCATAGAATCGACACGATCATTTCCTTCTGACAATGCCCTTCACGTAAAAGGAAAGGAACGGTTCCTGACCCGGTGAGGGAACCAGCTGAGTCATCTGCTCACCGCCCCGTGGGATTTCCCTCGTGGATTTCTGCTTTTTTTCTCCGTCTGGGATCTGCTCTCCGGCCCACGATCAGGCATTCTTTCTGTTCATTGTCGGCCTATCAGACGGTCTTACCTTGTTCTTTTGCTTCAAGGAGCACCCTGTCACGACGTCTCCCCGCTAGCCCCCACGGTGGAGAAGGCATAATCGTGCAATTGGCCGACATATTGGAGCAAGAGAGCCGACATAATGACCTGGCAAATTAAGCTCGCCTCTCGACTGCGGGCAACTCCGCTGCGATGCGCTGTTTCCCGGCCGAATGGTGCCTGGCTGTCGTGCCATCAGAACGGCCCGCGCCATTTCTCCTCCAAGGCAGTCTTACCCGCCGGCACTTTGCAGAGGGGTGAGTCTTTTTTTTTTTTCTTTTTACTTCCCCTCCTCCCGTGCTACTGCTGGTCATTGGATGTGCCCCCCCTCCCCCATGTTCCGATTGTCAGACGGCCTTCTCCAGCTAGCCCCGATCTTGTGACATCCGGTCCCCCGTATACTTCCCATACAAATGGAACCTACTCCGCCATCTGGGCAGAGACTCTCTGTTCTCGTCCTACAAAGGGTCAGTTAGCTAATCATACCCTACGACCATCACAGAGTCCACCATGACCGTCACCTTCACTGCTAAGCGCACCCTGACCGCCTCCTCCGGCGGTCGTCTCAACTTGGACAACATCAACCCCCACGTCAAGGCCGCCAAATATGCCGTCCGTGGTGAGCTGGCCGTCAAGGCCGAGGAATACCGTGTGAAGCTGGCTCAGGGAGACAAGTCGTTGCCTTTCGACAGTGTCATCTTCGCCAACATTGGCAACCCTCAGCAACTGGACCAGAAGCCCATCAGCTTCTTCCGTCAGGTCCTCAGTCTTCTCGAGAACCCCTCCCTGCTGGAGAACCCTGAGGCTCTCCGTACGTCGTTCGGCTACCAGCAGGATGTCATTGACCGGGCCAAGACCCTTCTCGCCGACGTCCAGAGCGTCGGTGCCTACAGTCACAGCCAAGGTGCCCCTATTATCCGTGACAGCGTCGCCAAGTTCATCGAGGAGCGTGATGGATTCCCCGCTAACCCCCAGGACCTGTACCTGACCGGTGGTGCCTCCTCCGGTGTCAGCACCCTTCTGAACGTCATCTGCGATGGCCCCAGTGCTGGTGTCCTTGTGCCCATCCCTCAATACCCTCTCTACACCGCTACATTGTCCCTTCTGAACGCCCAGTGCGTTCCTTACCACCTGGAGGAGCACAGGGCCTGGGGTACCGATGTGAATGCTATTCGTGAGAACCTTGCGCAAGCCAAGGCTGCTGGCACCGATGTGCGTGCCATTGTTGTGATCAACCCCGGTAACCCGACCGGTGCTTCCCTCAGTGCTGAGGACATCAAGGGTGTGCTCGACCTGGCCGCGGAGGAGAAGCTGGTGGTCATTGCGGACGAAGTCTACCAGACTAACGTCTTCACCGGCGAGTTCATCTCCTTCAAGAAGAGACTCCGTCAGCTGCAGCAAGAAGTGCCCGGCAAGTACGACAACGTGGAGCTGGCCTCCCTGCACAGTGTCTCCAAGGGTATGGTTGGTGAGTGTGGTCACCGTGGTGGCTACTTTGAGCTGGTCGGATTCGACCCCGAGGTTGCGGCCCAGGTCTACAAGTACGTCAGCATCATGCTCTGCCCGCCGGTTATCGGACAGTGCTTGGTCGAGCTGATGGTGAACCCTCCCAAGGAGGGTGAGCCCAGCCGCGCCGTGTACGAGAAGGAGTACAATGGCATTCGGGACGGTCTGCGCAAGCGCGCCTTTGCCCTGTACGAAGCCTTCCAGCGCATGGAGGGTGTTGAATGCCAGGAGCCTCAGGTATGTACTTTCAGTGACAGTAGAGCATCCTACGGACGGTTCACTGACTAATGAATTAGGGCGCCATGTACCTCTTCCCCACTATCACCCTTCCTCCCAAGGCCGTTGAGGCCGCCAAGGCCGAGAACCGTGCCGCCGACGAGTTCTACTGCCTCCGTCTCCTTGACGCCACTGGTGTCTGCGTCGTCCCCGGCTCTGGATTCGGCCAGAAGGAGAACACCCTGCACTTCCGTACTACTTTCTTGGCTCCTGGAACCGACTGGGTTGAGCGGATCGTCAAGTTCCACTCGGAGTTCATGGCCAAGTACAAGTAAGCAGAACCGGTAGATATACCAGCTGCACGTGTTATGAAGATATATAGAGTTATACCATATTCTTTCTAGAAGACGGACATACCAAATAGAACCCCGTTAATTTCCGAGAAGCTGCCGCTTTCCTCGGTCGTATATATCACATGCCTACATTTCCCTGAGTGCTAAACTGAGTAAACCAAACGAAGAGACGGCCATAATTTACGTAAATGTGTCTCAGGCACCATCAGCGCAAAAGTTTGTTTGTCATAGTATTCGCACAATACAACTAAATAAATAACTCACTTACTTAACCGCATCCACATGGCATCGACGTTAAGTTTTCCCCACGGGTCCATCCCCAAACATCGATCAATTGCCGTCCAAGTGGAGACCGCCCACCACACAACAATGACCCAGATTTTCTGGGGTGGAACCGATGTATGAGTGATTGAAATGATTCAGGGGCCGAGGATAGCCGATCCACTCCATCTTTTTCTGTTCTATTTTATTTTGGGTTGGTTATGTGCGGGATTGTGGGGGTTAAAGTAGGGTTTTCCGTATAGGCTGGTTTAGTAGTAGGGTTTTCCTATTTGGACTTTTCAAGATACGTTGGGAAAATAACTCAGTTCTTTGGTTTTCAGTATCGATTTATCACTATGCTACTTTTTCCAGGTTAGCGGTGTTACTAGTTGGGTAGGTTGAGCGAGGTCTTGAATATTATGTTTTAGAGTACCACTAGTCAATTGGCGGGTGGTGAAGTTCTAAGATCCAGACATTGCGGAGCAGATAGAGAAATGGGAATTATCTTGGTGATTAGATTCCTTTCTTCTTCTTTTCCAATGCGATGTTAAGTTGTCAGAACTCATCGTGTTCGGAAAGACTTGAGCTTGCAACTTTTTAGATGACTAGTAACACTGTGTTACTCAAAGTCCTGAAGTCTTGACGCGCTTACTGTGAGTGATGATAGGGTACAAAGGTCTAATGGTTTTAGGGCAGTACTTACTTACTATTGTCTGACATTTGGACTCACACCAGTGAGATGCCAATGGTTAAGTCTATATTGTGCAGTCGTTTAGTCAGGAACTGAGAATGTTCATGTTATATTCATACTAATAAGCAGATAGCGATACTGATGTCATGAAGTACAAATGGCTAGCTTGATGGAAGGACGATCATTTGATGTCTGATGTGAGTATGGTGAGTCAGGAGTTGCAATACCATTTGTATGTAGTTACGACATGTGAGTCCCCATATACTGCCAGTAATCGTGATATGCAAAAGTATCAAACATTAGAAACACGTCGAGAAACTACATATTTTCTACATCTCCATTTCGTGATTCTCATAGAGTTTCATCCGTGCAATCGATCACAAGTCATTGAAAATGATTATGTCATCCACCCCCGCCTTCAGGCGCAAGTTATCGCGAATTCCTCCCCAACAAAGTGCGCCAGGGAGCAGCAGTCTTGTGTCGCAAACAAGCACCAGCCAATCTAAACCTCCGTTAAATAAGGCATGCTCAAAAGACTCAACACCGAATACTTGTGGCACATCATTGATTTCGAACATGGGTGACAAGGATGACGGTCCGCTCCAGGTTAGTCTGCCTAAAATTGTGCACGCCTTGCACCAATACAAACCGCAAGTGCACAAACGGGGTGTAAACAGCTGATGCTGAGAACGAATCGCGTCGTAGGATCTGGAAAAGACGTACTGCCCTCCTCTAGACCCTGCCTTGCTCACAGCCATCGCGTTCGACTATGACCTGACGGACTCTGCCCAACTTGACCAACTTCGCGAGACTCTGGATGCGCTTCGGCTGTCTGCTTGGGAACAGGAGGATCTGCCCTTCGACCCTTCCGGCACATCCGGTTTAGGTGCAGGACATGGTCCAGAAGCAGATGGGTCGTCTGAGCTTAGTGAGTCCCAGGGTGACCGGTCGCGGGAGACAGATATCACTAGCCTCACGTCAGGGTTCTCTTCGGTCGGTATTAGGGACCATGTCTCGTATACTATTGGACCGGATGGGTCTCTCCATCTGTCTGGAGCGAATGAAGATGATAAGATTGGCTATTTGACTGAGATGTTCCCATCAGTTGACCGGTTTACTATCCAGCATACGTTGAAGAAGTCTAATGGGAGCATTGATCGCTCGATGGACGTCCTACTCAACCTATCGTTCTTTGATGAGCAAGTACCTGACGAGGATGGGGTGGTCTCTGTTCCTAAGGGCGTGGACGGCTTTGATGACCCCGGAGCAGGCAAGAAACAAGCTCGTAAGCGCAAACCCAAGAATAAGAATGCTCGGAGACAAGAGGTCTTATCGTCGACGAGCTCCGAGGCTAGCTTCGAGAATACAACGAACAAGTGGGATGCTGCTGGAAAGGACGTTGAGTTCATTCATGCGCGAACCTCAGCGATCTTAAAGAAGGAGACCGTCCGCTCAACTTATCATGCTAATGGAGCCTCACTTCCTGCTACAATCAGGGCTCTTGCCGATACACACGCTCCAAAAAAGCAGATCGATGAGGACCCAGTCACGGTTACGCAAGTGGCTGAGCTCACGCAAGAATTCCCTTCAGTGCCGCCGCTCACATTTGCCGGCTTACTCAAGATCACGAGGAGTTCTATATCGGCCGCCAGTGAGCTCGCGGCGGCTATGCTGACAAGCCCGGTGGCTCCGTCCTTGACTGAGATAATCAAGATCACTACAGCACCCCCACCAGTGGACGTTGACGAGGAGACTCCGAAACGAGGCGCTACACCGGTGACCCGAGACCTCAACCGAGCGAGAAGTGCAGCAGGCGTGCACTTTGCAGCTGGTGCTGAAGCTTTGTCGAAGGCATCGGTCGCATACCGGCGCGGTAAATCAGATCGGTTGATGGGAGGTGCGGCTGCCTACTATTCCGCAGTAGGACGAGATCACTTGGAACGCGCCAAACGCAATGCCGCTGCTGCTGCCGATGCTCTGGTCGACTCACAGTCTACATGGAACTCGCTCGATCTGCATGGTGTATCCGTGCAGGATGCGGTGCGGATCTCTAGCGAGCGGGTATCCGAGTGGTGGGACTCCCTGGGCGATGCAAAATATATGCGTGGCAGTGGAGCCAGCAATCCTGTTCAGGGTGGCTACCGCATTGTCACTGGACTTGGACGGCATAGTCATGATGGCACTTCCCGCCTGGGCCCGGCTGTAGCGAAGATGCTGGCCCGGGAAGGCTGGAGAGTGGAGATTGGCGCCGGAGTTTTGACTGTCGTTGGAGTTGTCCAACGTCGCTGATGCATGGCATGATGGATTTTGTTTACCCTTTTATGTCCCCATTTGGCGACTGATGCATACGAGATACCCGGAGGCGTTCATGTAGACAGCGGATCTGGAAGGCGCGCTTTTGCTAGTTTTGCTAGACATTTGTTGTACTTAACATCTGTTGTACATACATGCGTACAGAGCTTGGAGACAGGCATTTTCATGACGATTTGATGAAGACTGAACTAGCTCTTGATGTTCTTTAATTCGAAGGCAATATTAATATGGGGAAAATAGTAAGACAAGAGGGAAGTTGTGGTGTTTCCGTCCGGATGACGTAAAAAGCCCAAGCAAATCGGAGCTTCAGCGGCGACCATCAATGAAAGCGATTAACTGATTAATCTTCACTTTTCTTTCTTGAGACCTTCTGCTCGTCAGCGACCAACTGTCATACCCATCTCCTATCTTTCGTCTAACTATACCTTATTGAATCAAACCCCGATGCGCTTCCAGGGCCTGATCCCCGCCCTCCGCATCTTCGCACTACCCCTCCGATCGCACTCCGCCCGAGCCCTCCAGCGACCTCCTCTCCCCATCCCCAGCGCAACTGTCCTCAAAGCCGGTCCTACGATCCCCTTCCTCGGCGCATTATTCGGCTCTAGCGCGAAAACCGACTCTCAGTCTAACAACATGTCCTATCCCGACCAGCGCAGTGACGATGCATGGCAGGCTGTGCTAAGTCCTGGTATGTATAGCTTTACCCTCATTCTCTACCTACTTACCCCTCACCTGTTCCACCGTGCTAGCTCTCTATTGGTATGAAAGAAACTAACGCAAGTCAACAAAAGAGCAATTCAAAATCCTCCGTCAAAAGGGCACAGAGCGACCCTTCACGGGCGAATACGATGCCCACTACCCTTCCCAGGGAGTCTATAACTGCGCGGGATGCGACGCGCCGTTGTACAAGGCGACACATAAGTTCAAGTCGGGATGTGGGTGGCCCGCGTACTTTGACTCCATCCCTGGAGCTGTTACAAGACATACAGATCGGTCATTTGGAATGGAGCGCACGGAGATTGTGTGTAGCAACTGTGGGGGACATTTGGGACATGTGTTCAAGGGAGAGGGATACCCGACTCCAACTGATGAGAGGCATTGTGTGAATAGTGTGAGTTTGCGGTTTAAGGAGGATGAAGGCCAGGGGAACTGAAAAGGGGTATAGGTGGAAAATAAATAGTGAACTTTCGGTGTAGAGTACTGTAGTTGTATGATGAAGAGATGAAGAGATGAGACGAAGACGAAGATGAATATGACGATCGTCGCTGTTTGTATGCGACACTGGTAACTCTCATACAATAAATCAAAGGCAATCAATCTATATCAAACTGCATCGCTGGCACGTGCCGTTCGCCTGTCGGAGGTCAACCCACCGCCTACCCAAGTGTAATGCCTGAGGCCAACAAGACACCGCAACCCGCCACTTGGTGGCCCTTGACGTCTCTCTCCCCGTTTCAACTCCCCTTTATTATTGTCTCTCCTTTCTCTCCTCTCCGGTTGCATTCCCTGGTAGTTCAACCCGGACTGCGTCCCTAGCTGTGATGTCTCGACGCGCTACGCCGTCCCAGGCTGCTCAGAACCAGCAGATCATCAAGAGTCTGCTGAAACTCGAACAAAACAAGATATGTGCCGATTGCAAGCGCAATAAGCGTTAGTGACTCCCCGCGGATAACGCCCAACTTACGCCTGTTGTGTTTTGCCGTCACATATATCATTCAATGCGAATGTCCGGTGCCTAATGCGATCGCATGCTAATATTGTTTCATTTAGATCCTCGGTGGGCATCATGGAACCTGGGAATCTTCATCTGTATCCGTTGCTCGGGCATTCATCGCGGCATGGGCACCCATATCAGTCGGGTGAAGTCGGTCGACCTTGACTCATGGACGGACGAACAACTTCAGAGTGTTGTGAGATGGGGAAATGCTAGGGCCAACAAGTTAGTGTCTTCCATTACACATTCGGTGTTCTGGGACTTTTAAGCTCATTGTCTATGGCAGATATTGGGAAGCGAAATTGGCACCCGGCCACGTCCCCTCGGAAGCGTAAGTGGATATCTCCCCCGCATGCTGGTCAACTTGATGGCATCGTGGCTAAGTGGATGGTGTGGACAGGAAAATTGAGAATTTCATCCGGACAAAGTACGAATCTAAGCGATGGGTCATGGACGGCCCAATGCCCGATCCCAAGACCCTGGATATTGGCGACGACGATGTGGTAAGTTGTCCGAAGTTGTGTAACCTTAAACGATGAGACTAACGCATGTCGTCAAAGCCTCTCGCAGTGGTTCAAGAAAAAGCGAAGATTGAACGCTCCGCTTCTCAGCGTGTGGCTGCGTCCAGTCAACCCGCAGTCCATCGCCAGCAACAGTCCATCGATCTATTCGCCGACGACCCTATCGCCCCTCCGGCGCGTCCGAGCACGACAGAGCCCACCCCCAGGGCACCCCCTAAGCAACCACAGTCTGCTCCTGCTCCTAAGCCAGCGGCTCGTCCCGGGGACTCGCTACTTGGCTTGGACTTCTTCGGAAGCGCTCAGCCCGCCCCTACCAGCCGCCCAGCTAGTACGGCATCGACCCCTACCGGTTCGACCGGGATGTCTAGGCCCGACTTGAAGCAGTCGATTCTCTCGCTATACTCGAAGCCTCCGCCTACTACGACGCAGCACGAGCGTACCTCTTCATTCGGCGATCTGGCATCACCCGCCCCGGGTTCATCGGCCTCCAACATGGGTGGCCTGACGGATGCTTTCAGCGGACTGAGCATTCCCTCGTCCACTTCCCCTCCGGCTCCTAAACCAGCTGAGAAACCCTCACCTTTCGCCAACCTGACCAACTTTGCCAGCATGAAGTCTACTCCCGCAGCTCCCAAGGTGTCTTCGCCCACTGCCTCAGTTGGTAGTGGGGGTGGTAGTCTCTTTGATAGCCTCACTTCTCCCACTGTCCCCCCACCAAAGCCGCAGTCCCGGACCGCATCAATCTCATCGAACGGTTTTGACGCCGGATTTACCAGCTTTGCGTCTCCTCCGCCGCCGAAGCCTAACCCCCCTAAGTCGCCTTTGTCTGACGACTTGTTCGGGCTTTCTTCGCCGGCCCCGGCCGCCCCGGCTGCTGTCTCTCCTCCGGCGTTCTCATCTACCTCTCCGCAGCAGGAGTTGAAGTCTGCTTTCAACCTCAACCCTGCTCCCGCTCCGGCCCCGGCTTCGAGGCCCTCAGTGGCTAGCACCGCGTCCGTCGCTAGCGTTCTTCCTCCAACTACCATCGATCCCTGGGGAGGTAACGCCTGGAGCACTCCAGACCCTGCGCCCGCAGCACCCGCAGCACCTGCCGCTTCGGCTTCGATGATGAAGGTGCCGGATACCCTGACTGCCAATGACATTGGTGCGGGTTGGGGCGCTCCGGCTTTGTCGGCTAGTTCCAAGCCGGCCCCAACCGTCGCTGCCGATGAGGACTTTGGCGGATGGACCAGCGCGGCACCCATCTCGTCGACCGCCACTACGACTACTACTACGAATGCTCCTTCCAAGCCGGCGGGCGGGTTTGGCGGAGCGGACGATCTATTTTCTAATGTTTGGGAGTAAAGGCTGTGCGCCATCTCGCTTTTGCCTTTTTGCACATATTTGGTGTTTATTGTCTATCTCTTAGACTTGAGCGGCAGGTTTCCAATGTCATTTCATTTCTATCCCGATCTCATCCGTTGTAACCGCTTTCTTCTTGCCTGTTTCCCCCTCTCTGCTTTGATGCCGTGCTTCTCTTTTGCTTTCCTTTCTCGCGCATGCCTAGGGTGGACATTGGGTTCGGATTGTAAAATGGGTGGGGTTATGGGTCCATAGCTTAATGTAGTCATGCCATACGTGTCATGTATTCCCAATGCATCCTTGCATATTAACGACAGGGGTTTAAACTTGGGGTTGGATGGCTGTAGTTGAGTTGACAAGCTGTAGATGTGCGGGCGCTCAGTCGATGCTGGCACCGGTAGCGCGGGAGTTACTATGTCAGTATCGAAGTGCTCGCTCCTTACTTACTTTCAGGATCACGTTTATTCTACTACCATCTTTGCCGTATTTTACACCCCAGGGACAAGGACAAGCGTGTTGTAGATATTAAGGAAGCGCAGGGCAGAAAGGGTGGGTCCTGAGGCCGCCACGGGCGATCCATCCATGGATTGGGACCCAATAACAGTCATCCATCCTACCTTCTTCCTCTTGCTCTTCGGCTTATCTCGTGTCACTCTCCGTGATGTCTACTTCTTCCAATAATCAGTCTCTTCATCCAAGCTCGCCGATATGAGCCATGTTCAGCCCTTGTAAATCTCAACTAGCAGTCTATGATTTTCCTTTTGACCGGCCACTAGCACAGAATTGGCCCTTATAATAATGAATCATCCCGAGCAGACAGCAGACGAAGCAGGCAACGTTCCGTCCGCACACTCCACCAACAAGCCCAAAGTGCGTCTGAGCTGTGAGACTTGTCGGCAGCGCAAAGTCAAATGCGACAAGCTGAACCCGTGCACGAACTGTCAGCGTCTCGGAACGAGATGCGTCCCCGTTGAACGGGCACGTCTTCCGCGCGGCAGATCCGGCAGGCTAGGAACGGAGCGACCAGGTGACCAGGATGCGAACCTGAAGGACCGTGTGTCGAAGCTGGAAACCATCATCCGTGAACTTGCTCGCGGGGGCAATCAGGCCTCCGCTCGCGCTATTATAGCTGCTGCTGTCGATGAAGGCTCACAGGCTGAGTCGTCGGATGGGGAGCATGGCGATGGCGATGACTCGCAGCCCGGTCGTGTTCGGACTCCGGATACGTACCTGGGATCTTCGTTTTGGGCCAGTCTCTTAAATGAGGTGAGTGAATTACTACAAACATCTACACATATCCAATGATCTGGTTGATTAGTTAACTCCTGGACAGGTGCCGGATGTACATCCCAGTGAGCAGGGTGGTTCCAAGGAAGACCACCGTAATGCTGAGAACAGCAATCTAATCAACTACCGCCGACTTTTCTCCATGGCAAGCGGCAGTGACTCCACAAACAGCAATGCTCCAGCCCCCTCACCTGCCCATCAGCAGCTATGCTGTATATTCATGCAGAGGGTAGACCTGCTCTGCAAGATCCTCCACAGGCCCTCGGTGAAGGAGTTCCTCGTGGATGGAAAGCCATATTTGGACTATGAGCCAGGGCATCTAGCCCCGACTGCCCTCGCCTACTCTGTATACTTCGCCGCCTCATGTAGCCTTCACGACGAAGAGAGCATGCGCTGCTTCGGCATCCCCAAGTCATCCATGGTAGCAAAATACCAAAAGGAAGCCGAAGCAGCCCTCGCCCGCGCTGACTTTATCACCACCAACGACCTCACCGTCCTACAAGCCTACGTCCTCTTCCTCGTATGTCCTCCAATCCTAACACTTCACACCCACTAACCATTCCATTTTAGCTCGCCCTCCGCTCCCAGGACCAAAGCCGCCGCATGTGGACAATGCTCAGCATGGCTCTGCGCATCGCGCAAGCCCTATCACTTCACATCCCCGAGCCCCCGTTCCACGTAACCCCCTTCGAGCGAGAACTCCGGCGCCGCGTCTGGCTCGCCATTGGTTTTCTGGACATCCAAGCATCCATGGACCGCGCTTCCGAACCGATGATGCAAGCCGCCTGGCTAGAATCTCACCCGCCAGCAAACGTGAACGACATCGACATAAGCCCAACCATGACCTCAAATCCACCCGACTCCCCAGGCTTCACAGATATGACCTTCACAATGATTACCCGCAAAGCACAATATGTAACCCGATCCCTCAACTTCTCCGACTTCATGGAACCCTCCATCAACACGCTCGCCATCCGCCAGCAACTCGTCCTCGAATTCCAGCAATCCGTCGCGAAACTCCTCGCTCACGCCTCCCCCGCAACCAACCCCCTTCACTGGCTCACAACAGCCGTAGCAGAATGCACACACGCCTCTATGCAACTCATCACCCTACGGCCCCTCCAACGCGCCCCAAACTTCACCCCGCCCCTCGTCCGTGGTGACCGTCTCCTCGAATTCGCAGTCAACGTTCTCACCGCAGCATATCGTCTCCGCTCTGACCCCCGCTTCGCCACCTACAAATGGATCGAATTTGCCTTCCCGCCCTGGCATAGTCTCGCCGTTGCTTTGGCAGAACTCTGCGTCTGCGACGACAAAGCCGTCATGGAACGCTTCTGGGATCCAGTCGAGTATACCTTCAATCAGCTGGGACGAGTAATCGCCGATTCGCAACGCGGGATGCTGTGGAAACCTATGGTCAAGTTAATGGATAGGGCAAAGGAAAGACGGACGCAATTACTTTCCACGTCTACCTCTACTGCTTCTGGCTCTAGTACTGGCCCATCTTCATCCAACCTCAATCCCGGTTCTGCTATAAGCTCGGAGCAATTCTCCCCGCTGGATTTATCTATCCAGCAACAACAACAGCAACCGGAGCAGGAACAGCAACAGTCCATGGCCATGCAATTAGACACGCAGAACTTCATGCATACACCCGAGAGTCACAGTGGTCTTGATGGTGCAGCTGCTGCTGCGGCAGTCGCTGCGTCTGCGTGGCCGAATGTCTGGGACGCGGTTGATTTCAGCTACGCGGGACCAGGACTGGGCAGTATGCAGATGGCGTGGGCGAATTACGAGAACTTTGTGGCAGATGTCTATGTCAATGTTGATGATCCGGAGATTATGCGGTGATCCTAATCACCTATCGATCATACATTCTTATTCTCTATGCCGAAGGGAGTACGAATTGAACTATTTGATGATGATGGAAGGGACCACGAACTGTGCAAATAGCACACACATTTGGTCTAAAGAAGGATATTGTGGGAAACAACTAACTAATCCCATCACCACCCCCTTAGCTAACCTAACCTACTACTCCGCCTATCATACATACACTCGTCAAAACCTAAGCATGCAGCAGCAAGGACTGCGCGAGCGAAATGAGAATACTGTGAATGAAGCTTGAAGAAGAAAGAAAAAACCGGGATAACACAACAGCCCCATCACCAATTCTACCTTCACCGATCATTCAATCAATCCTCCGCCACCCCGTTCCAGACGCCTAATTTATGTCAGATTGCCGATCAACGCTCCCCTCTCACCACCCTTACAAAGTAACGAAAAATAAGATAAAGATCATATCAAACTCCTCTCTCTCTCCAAAACGTCATGCCCTGACTACTACCATACATAATGAACAGGAGTGGGAAAGGGTGGATTTATTGGAACTTAGTGTAACCCCTGACGGGGGAAAAGGGAAGAAGTTTTGGAAATGAAAATGAGTTCACCACACCACCGCACGAAGAGAAAAGGAAGAAAGGAAGAAGAGAAAGGAAAAATTCCAGGGTATTTGTACAACAATATATCAAAGTAAAAATGGAATGAAACTCAGCAAATGCAATAGATAGCCAGATGAAGATGATGATAATGATGATGATAACATGAAAGTTCGTTCGTTGCTCGAGGCTCGCTGCTCGCTGCCCCATATCACGCATTCATTTTCAATAGTAATCCTCTTTCTCTATTATCATAATCAACTCAGTGAGTTCCTTACGCAGCGACCGATTACGGTCCCACGTTTCCACGATCTTCGGCCGATGACTGAGGAATACGGCTTTCTTCCACGAGAGCCCATTGTATTTCTGAGCCATGCCGGTCGGTAGGTTCCTGGCGATGTTGCGCAGGACCAACGCCGCCTTGTAGGCTACACCGAAGGGTTCGCCTCTCTCATTGACTGGTGTATCCATGTAGAACCATTTGCGGACGATCCGCTCTTGAAGTACAGCGCGCTTGGAGACTGGGGGCTCTGCATCGGCAGGGCGCTCTTCGGGCAGGTGTGATGCCACATGGCCGGCTACCATGGCGGTGTTGTTGCTGGGCCCGGATGAGCGGAACCGGGTGCAGTTGTCCCAGAGGCACGTGTGGACCGGGGATTCGGCATTGTCCAGGTTGTAGTGGCCCGGTGTGTCCGTGGGCTTGAGCTCCATGTGGTCGGCGAAAACATGGTTGCGCAGGTCGGTGGGGGTGGTGAAAGCGCGCTGGCAGGTTTTGGAGGGCTTCGAGTTATCTGCCCATTTGCAGTATTGGTAGGGGAATCCCTGGAAGGTGTAGGCTGTTTCTAGCGGACGGATGCCCTTGATGATGAAGCGAGTCGCCGCGCCAGGCCCGTTGATGACCTGCGCTTGCGCATTTGTGAATGTCGTGCTGACGTTCTTGATGAATTCGGCGGCCGGGAGGACACCACCGCCCGGTACCCGGGGGTCTGCGAATCGACTCTGGTATGCCTGCCACAGGGCTATTTGGGTGATTTCGCACTCTGCATCCTCAACGAAGCAACAACGCAACCAGCGTGAGCTACGCTCTGGCTCTTGTAGCTCCATTAGATCTTTCAGTAGCTCTGCCGGCACACGAGGGATCTCGGATGGCGGCGGTGCGACTTTCTCTTCCTGGAGAACTGTCTCTTTCTTGCTTGGACGCGCCTCGTGTGTCAGTAGGGCGATCATCCGCGGAACGAACACACTTGGGAAGTCGAAGATGTCAAGCATGGTCTCGATGTTCTCACGCGAAAGCGTGTACTGGTACCAAAAGTCCAGCGCTCCGCTTAGGATGTCCTTGTCTAAGTCCAGAAGAGTGTGGAAGTACATTTGTTGCAGAGCTTGTTTTGGCATGCGTTCCAGTGCTTGGTTACCCTCGGAATCGTTAATTTCAGTGGAGAAATGGGTAAGCGCCCAGAGCGCCCGAACGACGTGGGCACGATCTGGGGACTCGAGGCATTGAAGGAGGGAGATCCAAAGCGGATCTTCTGGGTCGGTCCTCAAGAACTTGGTAACCTCTTCCGCGATGTCTAACGCATCGTTCTTGATTTCATTGAGGCGAGGTTGGTTGGGAAGGTTGAGCAGGATGACCAAGAAGTCCCTCAAAAGTCCCTTCGCATAGCGTGAGACATAGAAAGCGTTATCGGGGAGTAGAACCATATTCCGGAGAACCAGGGTAGCTTCTTTCACATTCCGTAGACGGTGGTTGAACTCGTACGTTTCGAGGGTGTCATTAGGCAGAGTGACGGGAATTCTCTTGATCCTCTCGAGCAAATCGCGCGTTCCGTGTAGCGAGTTGAGGACATTAACGCGCTCCATAGGATAGCGGTATTCATACTGGAGTTCCCATTTTACGCCCGTGCATATTATGGAGACATCAATGGCCTTCTCCATCAGAGTTTCAGCCAGCAAAGGGAAACCCTCGAACTTAAATTTGTCCCAGCGCTGGTTGGAAATCTGAACAAGATGGTATAGAGCGAAATCGACCTCATCTGATATACCAGATTGCAGGCCGTAGTGGGCGCGCTTATAGATATGGTCCGCTATAGCGTGTCAGTGGTATTATCGTCATAATCATGGGTTGCTGTAAAGGCCTACGCACACTTGGGAACCTCGAGGTATCTGAGGGGAAAATAAGGGTCATAGAAATCAGGTTGTTTAGCCACCTTGCCCGGCACGGTGAGAAAGAGGCCCGGCCTGTTGCCTGGCGTTGCTACTTCGCGTGTGTTCATAGGTACTTTCTGCTCTTTGCCGTCCCAGCCCTCCGTGGGTAAGTGTGAATTGTTTGAGTTGGGCGCGGGGGAATTAGAATGCGTTTGTGACATCGAGCTTGGCTGAGGCGATTGATTTGAGTTGTGATGTGAGCGCCGAACCGGAGCAGTATCGGGAATGAATGGTTGATTGGCCTTGGGAGCCTGCCGCAAGCCCTCTACGGACAGTTAGCACTGGTCGTTCAACAAAAACGGAAGGGACGGAGGCAAAATGAGAGTGGTAGCACTTACCTCGAAGGGACGTGCGGGGGGTTTGAGAAGACATGTTGGCTTTGATTCGAGCACGCCAAAAACCGATTGCGAGTATCGCTCTGCGACTTCGAAGGGGATGACCGGTTCTCCTAGGGCGCCCTGGAATACCTCTGAGAAAGACCAAGGTTGACCCAACGGACCCAGTTTACTGGTCAAGGGCACCTTCCGCAAAAGAAGCGCGAGACCTCACTATTAAACGCGCCAAAAAGAAGTTGGAGTCGAAAATGCTCCGTTTCTCGAAAGCCGTTCTTCCTGTTCTTCTGGAATATCGTTCCGAATTCCCTTTCTCAGATGATCGGAGTATGTTGGCGTTAAATCGATAGGTCGTCCTGTTCCGGAGAGTTTGTTCGCCTGCTGGGCTCGAGGGATGTTTTCCGGTGACGGGCTGAGAGCTGGGTCGCGATATGAAGCTATCGGAGAACTGCCTATTGGAAACCAGAGAGGATGCGACAACGGGACAACAACAGACGTTCGCGTGAGAAGCGCGCTGGATTTTAATCGAAAGAGCCGCTGCGAGGATTATCGAAGAGTAGCAGCGACAGATATAACCGGAGGACAGGCGCCAATTCCTTTGTCGAAAGCCGGGGGAGAGAGGGCGCAGCGTAAATATGAAGACAAGCTGATCCTGCGATCGATCCGTCCGTCGTTCATCCGCAGGGCAAAAGTCCGCGCTGCTTCCTTCTGGCCTCAGGCGCGTGGCCGGAGTCTTGGTTGTTCCGGAATGCTCGTTTCCGGTCATGTTTGCTTGGTTTGTCTGGTTAGGCCAGATGAGTAATCCTCACCACATGGAGTGCCTGAATTACCTTCACGTATATCAGGCACCCACTATACCGGAAGATCAGGGTTCGTCGATCATCATGGCTTGCATTGGTCTATCTCACTTCCTCTTCCTTATTCTGACCTCCAGTGTAGGAGATGCAGGAGCAACAAGGGATTCCACTGATCTTGGTATTTCATATCGCGTGCATTTGACTACTGACGAGCCCATTAACCGAAGCCTAGTAGCCTCTACGTGAGAAAAACTAATTCTCTTTGCCAAAGCAGCGCATTCGAGACCTGACACACTACTATTAGCTGTCTATTCTAGTTCACTTTTTTATATCTCTCTATTGTCTGGTATCTGATACTATGGATGACTGTAAAGATGTGTAATATCCGTGTTGGCAATACAAGGCTTAGCCTCCAGTCACCTGCTCTATACTTCCAAGCACCATGTCATTTACTTGTCTCCTAGTGCCCCTCATCAACTCCTTCATATCACTCACCATGGTCTGGCCATCATATAAATCTTTATATATCACTTTAACATTAACATAAATTGTCCCTCCATATCCACATCATAGTCCGCATGATGCAACGCCTGGCCCAACATCCCCCTGATTCAACCGTTCTTACTCGTCTATCATTAGCCAAGTTCTCCCATACAACTACATCGCTTACCCACAGAGGCCCGCTCAACTGGAGTCATATAATGGGGAACGGAGATATGACCGCTATCTTTGAGAGGCGCACGATGACAAGCTTCACCCCAGACAGAGTACTATTGAAGGTCCTCCGTGTCCATGAAAGCTTGGTAATAGTCCTCTTGGGGATAGGAGCAGAGGAAAGCCAGATGCTAATTGAAGTGGCATTCAGGAAGAGATTGACCTCACTCACTTCGTTATCGAAGCTGAGAATATAACCCAGTCGAGTCAACACGCAGTATCCAAGCCAATATTCGCAGTGGTCGTGAAGCCACCGTGCCTTGCAGTGAAATATCCACGGGGAAATACGGTACGAAAAGAGGCTATCTGTTTCAACTCGTAACCAACACCATCATAGGTCCGCCGATTTCAAATCAAGTTCACCTTTGATTCCGACTACTACACCGCTTTGTCTATTCTTAGAGAATTAGGGTGTCCAGTCTCAGAGCCTAGCGTCGGTAACATGCGCAAATTGACCTCGTCACAATGGAACTCGGGCTCGATCGAAGGGGCATCTATGAGCAGAGAACCTCCATATAGCTTGAGTAGTATGCCAGGTCCATCCGAGCCTGTGGGTGCTTCTAGTCTCCAACGCTCATCGACCACCGGTGCATCAGGTTCGTCATCTAGCGTTACAGCTTGTGGGTTTCCGTCGCCATTGGCGCAATACTATCTATCTGACCCCAGCAGGCAACTCATTACCATCTACATCATGGAGTACTGCTCAAACAAGTGAGACGACCTGTGCTAAGGGGTGCAAAGACCAAGTTTCCCTCGCAACAGCACATACACCGTTCCAGAACGCCCCAGCAGTCGGCCAGAGTGACGTGACAAGCTCCGACATAATCACATCAAGGCCCTTCACCTCGTCAGCTGCTGAACGTCTTCTCAAACCAGAGATAGACATACCACCACGGAGAGTTCTTCCATGGTCGAGTACTTCCAAGAGAGCCAATACCATGACAAAAGCACCACCCACTGTCCCATACGCGACAGTCACCGGTGGTACCTCATCGAACATTGGTACGGTGGCTAGATATAAATCTTGTCACATCTACACGTGCACTAACCCTTTATGAAAGCAACAGATACAACCAACAATTCTCAAATACCTACCAAACCATCCCCAATTGCCCATTCAAACCAAATGAAAATGCAAACGCAAACACGAACAGCCACATCAGGCGAAAGGACTACCATGCCTCGCCTACGACTACTCCCACCAAAATTACCCAACGCCGAAAACGGCAGACAAAAGCCTCAGCCAGAGTCAGGACCAAACGTATCATCTCACACAGAGCCATATAACCACGCTCCGTGCCAAAAAGAAGCCAATCCGCCAGTTGTTCCATCGTACTCAGCTATCAATAGCAACCTACAAGCCGAGAGAACCGAAGCGAGCAAACTATCGACAGGGAAGCAAGGAGAGGCGCAACAAGCAAAAATTGTGGATGCTCTAACGATAGCAGATCTTTCTTCATATATATCTAACCCCACCGAAGAGCGTATGGCTAGTTTAGAGACGTGGATCTGCAATCAGCTCGAAGACGATGGGTTCCTCGAGCTTTGTCGGGATGTAGAAGGTATATGGCAGAGGATTGCGTTCGGGAGATAACATGAGGGTTTAATAATTAGTATATTGTTTTGTTGCTCAACTGTATTTTATATATCATCAGGGATTGAGATTGATGAAATATGCAGTTCCCAGAGATGGTTAAAGAACAACTGAAACCCTAAGTATACAGTGTACGGTCTACTATTTCGTAATTGCGCTAGATCATACCAATAGCTCATGATTTCACTAACTGACCCAAACATTCGGCATCAAAATCAGAGACCGTGATCGTCCTCAGTTTGCGTCGGGGATTTTTCTTCTTGTGCTTGCACTTGTCCAGGAGGCACTCTTCAGTATTAGCACTTTGGAGCGGGTTCGGTGGTTGATTAGTGGCGTTAAGATACTCTACTATACTCTTACTAAGCTTAAACCCGGTGCCTAGTACCTGATCTCTCTCTCTGCTCGCAACCGCCCCCTTATAGGATGCCCCTTTTCACAAAGTATCCACCAATGCTCGATGCGAACATTGCGAACAATCAGACCATACCCTACTTGGTATCTACGGAACGCTCAGAATGCAGCTATCCTGGAAACCAGGATATACCCTCTCCAATAGGCCCGTAAGAAGGTCAGCAGCCCGTAGGACCAACAGGGGTCGGTTGGGAAACGCAGATCGACCTCAGCAATTTGTGTTCGTTACAGAGAATCCTATGAGAGATCGTAAGACCATATATTTTCATAAACCAGCCATTATATATCCACATCCGGAGCGCCTGTTGAACCTATTACTAATTACGAGGGAAAAAAGACCCTGAACCTGATGGTATTGTCCTGTCCTTTGTCTGGCTTCTAAAGGACTAATAATAGTAAATTACGGTTGTTGGCTAACATGAAACTCGTTTCTCAAGTCAACGTTTCCAAGGAATTTAGCCTTTCCGTAGAGACGCCATTTGAGGTCTCGGGTGATGCATCGCCAACTACAGCTGCTGATCCTAGGACAGCTGGATTACAGCTTCATCGAGATAACAGCGAAGACCAAGGCCAAGGCCAATCCCCGTGTTCATCTACACCGACAGACGACGGGCAGCTACAATTAGCTGACGAAGACGCCTTCTATGAATGGTCGAGTCAAGTCGCTACTACTAGTATAGATTCAAGTTCCATGGCAGCTCCAGACCTCCCCAACACTACTATATCTATGCCACCGAGCGTGCTGTACAATAACATCTGGCAGCGATTTGGGCCTGTCCTTCAAAGATGTTCGCTTATTCTGCTGCTCCCAGTTGCTCCTGTCAATGCCCACTAACAAGTCATAGACAATATGGAATTCTGCACGATTCCATTAACGTTCGATTTAAAGATGAATCCGTTTCGATATCACAAAACCATCGTTCCGGAACCTATGTTTCTGGTCCATGCGGTGATGGCTTTAGCGGGTCATCATGTTAAGAGCCCATCAACCGATGACCATCACTATACAGCGTTGAAAATCCTCCGCGAGGGTCTTAACGCATCTGGTAATGTGGAAGATGGCTCCTCCGTGCTTGATGCGATTATGATTTTATTTTCCTTCGATGTAGGTTTGCACTTTTATCTTTGTTTCTCGGACCTATTCCAAATTGATAACGAGAGTTAGGAAACTCAATCCACCCTTGGATATTGGAGTACACATCTCAAGGGAGCCTATGGCCTCATCGAAGCGTGCGGGGGAATCGAAGCATGGACCATGTCCGCTCGGGCAGACGCTCAAATAGCATTGCTGTTGTGGTATATAAACCCCCCACCCAACCAAACATTTCTACGCAAAATCAGCCCGGCCCTTCCAGCTAAACTATTTAGGTGGGATGCCATCATTAGTCTCTTATCCCGGGAAGACTGCGTGTTCCCGTACGCATACGTCGAAACCATCCTATCGAACCCCGATGATCGGATGTGGAATTTCTTTGACCTCTGCGGGTGCCCACACAGCGTGGTCACGCTGCTCATGCAAGTTGTGCGTCTGAGTGCCGAGAAACGCCAATCGTCGTCCATGCGGTACGTGACCTTCGACACCACGATGATTGCCCAAATCGAGCAAGCGCTCGAGTCCTGGCATCACATCTTCCCTGCCGCACTTGCCTTCGGTAGTAGCGAAGAGGACATCCATAAAGACCAAGATTGTATGCACTGCTCAGAGGCATGGAGACACGGCCTGCTTCTCTACATATA
Source organism: Aspergillus vadensis CBS 113365 (assembly GCF_003184925.1). Taxonomy (NCBI): domain Eukaryota; kingdom Fungi; phylum Ascomycota; class Eurotiomycetes; order Eurotiales; family Aspergillaceae; genus Aspergillus; species Aspergillus vadensis. The sequence continues at coordinate 10,292 of NW_020292062.1, read as the reverse complement.
CCGTGTATTCCGATGGAAGCCGGGAAGCCCGATTCCCACGCATGTTGTCCGTTGGGCCCGGATTGTTGTGGACCATGTGGTAGCGTGTCGCGACGAGAGCATGGTCGCCCGGCAAGCGTTGCTGCCACTCTTCTTTGCGGGCTGCGAACTACGCGATCGATCGGTACGGAAGAAGATTCTGCATTTCTGCTCGGTGTGGAATGACCGGACGCGGTATCAGATGTTTGGGAGCACCATCCCGTTGCTTGAAGAAGTATGGGCGGAGCAGGAGGCGAAGGGGTTTGAGAACGTGTGGTGGGGTCACATCGTGGATCGAAAACACACCGTGTCTTGTTATCCGTTGCAAATGCGGCTTTGCTTTGGATGATTCAAACAAAAAGTCGATATACATTCGCGGTCAGCTTTTACTAAAGGCGAATCTGGGCTGCTGGCTTACAGAGATCCATAATTATCTTTATCACCACGCGTCATGGGGGCAGATACTACGATGGCCGGGTAGTTGAGCAACTTCCACTGGCCACTATACTGTGCTGCTGTCCCATGCTTGGTGCAAGACCAAGATCAGCAGGGCATAGAATCGCGTCAAAGGTAGCGCCTATAGGCCCTGGTTGTCTATACACCTGCGGGCCGCGGCACTGTCGCTCCTCCGCTCTACAGTGGCCTCCTGCATAAATGGGCTGTAAGATCTGATCTCTTTGCCCCATCGGAGGACCACAAAAGGAGTTGCCACCAGGCCCAAGGACACAAATGCAAGCAGCGAGCTTGCCCACTGAAATCCAATATTCGTGTACATGGCTGCTGCGGCCAGAGGGAGAAAGGCGATAGAGATGTTCTCGACCAAACCCACCGCCCCGAGGGCGCTAGCAGCATACTTGCTGTACGCGTTGATGAGATAGTTAGCATTGCCAACGATGACCGCCGTCGTCCCAAACCCCACCATCGCCAGGCCGACGGTGGGTGCCATCCAGTGTATGGAAGTGTAAGATGTCCACCCATACACGAACATTCCGCCCGTGACACCAAAGAGTCCACCAATGATCGATACATGAAGCCGAGCCTCTGGGATTGGCGTGCCCGGTGCCTCGGTATTGCGGGTCGCAGATGCATAGTACCAGGGATCGGTTAAGATGCAAAATCCACCGCCCAGGAGTTCCCCGATCACAATCGCACCTTGGACATACCCACACTGGATGGGATCCCAACCATATAGCTCCTTGTATACCTGCTCGACCGATTGCGTAAAAAGATAGATTGTTCCCAAGCTGAAGGAAGCCCACACCGTCGCAACGAACACAACCCCTTCAGTACATAACATGTACAGAGGCCGTTGAACGCTCTGCAGGATAAGCTGAGGCAATGCTACCCGATCAATCTTCTCAGTCGTGTACGCGTTCGTCCCCTCGCGGCGCAGTCGTTTGGCCTCAGCGCGTAAGATCGCTGGCCCGCGGCTCTCTGGCTGACCGAAGATCAGAATTGGAAATAGGGCAGCGGTCCAGATCAGTTCGATGTATCCAATCCAGCGCCATGACAAGAATTGCAGGATGGCAGAGCCAACCACCGGGCCCAGACTTGTCGCCGCCAGATAGACGGTCACGTACAGACAAATTGGGACACTCCGAGCTCGATCACCGTGAAAGACATTCGATGTAATACCGGCAACGGCGTCGCTTATCAGCGGAACACACCCTCCGCTGAAGAATCGAACCACAATCAGGGTGTCAAAGTTTGGTGCCACTCCTACAGGAATCAAAAAACAAACAAAGCCAAAATAGGTGGTGAGAAGGACAGGTCGAACGCCAAAGTCCTCCATCACAGGAAACAGAAGAAGCGGGCACAGCGCAGCCCCGATAGCCCAAGATGTTGTTAGCCAGTAGGTATTGGGGAACGTCGCATCGGAAATGTGAAACTCGTCCCCAATGGCCGTGTGAGCTACCGTTAGGATGGTCCCATTCATCGAGCAGACAAAGCTCGCAAGCAAGCCAATGCCCGTGGCTTGCCATTTCTTTGAAAGGGGCCAGTTGTATGGATCTTTGGGGTCATCCTCTCCGTTCCATGTGACAATCACGCTCTCTTGCGCAGAGCTTGGGCCTGCGTGTCATGATGAGTGAGTGGATTGGCCTCAGTTAATAAGTTCAAGGGCATATGCATATCAACCTTCGGTATGAGGGCGCGATGCGGGGTACGAATCGATTTCGAGCTCGTCCAGTGTGATCGGTACGTTTCCAGGATCGGCTCTAGAGCCATCTGCTTTCGGTGCGATCTGTCGCCGCGAACAATCCAGGGGTGGCATCACAGCAGAGATGGTGGCGCGAGAAGGAGGCCTCCCAGAGATGTCCAGCTCCGTATAGCAGTAATATATCTGGTTGTTGTGGTATCAATCAGGGCAAGGTGGGTAGCATGCTCAACGGTGTTGGAAGTAGTAGTCTGAAGAATGAATGATTCAGAATAAATATGAGAGCGTGTCTTGGGGTATACCATTTTCTTTTTATAAGGCTAATTCAGATTGAATAGGACTAATCGATTATGGATCTATAATGATATGTGTAGGTACTTAGTTGTGTAGCATAGGAATTCGACTAGTCCTAATAAGGTAATTATACTAAATAGGTAAGAGGCCCAACTAGGAAATCGGGCTGTATAGGGTAACTGATAGAATCATCAAATGTTTAAAGTATCCACAAATCATACTTCAATCTACTCTGTACAAGTCCAATGCGTAATAATGTCATCTCTGAATCGACATGATCATCCTCCTGGAAATCTAAAGTCTTGGCGTAGATAGACAGCCAGTATGATGTAGATGCGGATATTACAGGGACGGGTAACTAAAGGTACTATAAACTACTACTCGGTGGGTTACGCTTCAAATACCTCATGGGGAAAGCAATAATAATATCCATTTAGCTATACAGGGGCCACGAAAAGAAGAGAATAGTTGCGCTAGTCACATAAAAGCAATCATTAATATGGTGAGGTATTGTCAAGCATTTTCTTTTTTGGGGGAAGAGTTATGAAGAGAAGAGAAAATCCAAGCCAAATTGAATCAACTCAATTTTTTCCAAAAGACAGTCATCACTGAAATACACTCCATGCAACCGATCCCAGTATACAACCTAGTTTACCGGCGACGATAGATCAACCCAGAGAAGACGTTAAGGTAACCTTCCTTGGTGAGGAGAGTGAAATCCACGACCGCGTGACCATGCGGTTGCGCGGCCGATGCCATGTTTGGCGATGTGGCATTCAGGTTGTGTTCAGAGATGGCGGGGGGCGGAGAGGAGGCGTTGGCGGCTACTTGGCCTTCCGCACCGACAGCCAGGTCAGCGAGGTGTTGGAGAGAGCGTTGTTCGTTCGGGCCCATCACAGGCGGAGCTGCAGAGCCGCTTTTTCCGAGGCTGGGGTCATGGAGCTGGGTCTCCTGAGCTTTGGTTCGTCTCCATTCCAGGAAGACGCGGATCTTCGAATCCCAACCGGGGGTGCCAAAGATGTCGCCGTATTCACCGGACTCGGCGGAACGTTTGGAGCGGTAGTCGAGAATTTCTTCGAGTTTTTTGAGCGCTTCCCAGCATTGGTTCGAGTATTCGGGAAGCACAGTAGCCTCGAGAAGAGTCATGGATGCTAGCGCAAGACTATGCAGGTCGAAAGGTGTCGCCAGTCGGGACTGCATACTGGCCTTGTGCAACTCGTTCATAACCTCTTCCGCGGCGTAAATAATTTCGTATGGACTGTGAACGAATATATGCCGCTTGATCAGGAGGCGACTGGTCCAGTACAGCTGGTTTTGTAGACTTTCAAAGAAGCCATAAGATGTGCCATCCTCGGAATTCTCGTGCGGTTTGCGGAAATCTGCTACCTCGGCCAGACGCTCGAGACCTGCGACCATGTTCGCTCCAACCAGACGGCCCAGCCCTGTGTTTGTCTGGCATATGTTGTGCTCTTGAGCGACGAGAGTGACCATGTCGATGAGGATCGTAGAGTAAGATGCAATCCCCGCGGTGGCTGAGCCGAGGACTCTCTCGTCCTCGCGGCCACCGATTTCGAACGTTCCCAAAACACTGTAATCAGCAACGCTAATTGCATACCAGCGAGACAGAAGAGCCAAAGAGACCCAACTGCGCCTTACAAGGTTTGCGTCAGAATCAACGTCTGGATCAGACGATCGCTTGGTTCTCAGCTGTCCGAAGGCTTTCGCCATATCCGAGCCGAGCTTTGTCGCAGATTGAATGAGAGTGTGCTTGGGCACTCCATCCTTCATCACAAAGTTGTCTGGACCCCGCGAGTCACAGTCAACAATCATGAGGAGTAGAGTCTGGAGCCAGACCAAGTTGATAGCGGCCGGGCGGAGCATGGCAGGCTGTCGTGTATAGTACAAAAGAAGATCCTGTGCATTGTCGAACGATGTTACCCTCTCAAACGCATTTGTCATGCGATCCATGTTGGTACGTGTCACCGTGAGCAAGCTGTACAGGAATATCTCCTGCACCTCTCGGCTGCATTGGTGTAGAAGCTCAAGAAGCCGCTCCTTTGAGTGTGGCAAAATGGGAAGGACTGGGTGAATCTTTTGGTAGTACCTGTTTGAGGTTAGAGAGCTTGTCCTACAAACAATCATCCCTACTATAGAACTTACGCGTTGAGAGCGCCTTCATCCACATCCAAGGGTGTCATATCCTCATCCAATGCTTGCTTAGGCACTTCGGGTATGTCAAGCCCAGCCGGCAAGTCGGTCTCATTGCCAGTTGACCAGAAAAGATTGCCGGATTTGGGTGCGGTGTGATTCACGACCGAGGGATTGCAAGGATCCGTCGCGCTTTCTCCAGCCTCTAGTAGTAGGGTCAGTCTCCCAAACTTACAATAGCGACGGGTAGTGGTCACGAACCAAAAGCGTTCTGAGAGCGAGGATTGAACGGCGCCTGCGCAAAGGATGAGCTTGGAAGCCCTTCAAACACGGAGTATGTTCTCTTGCGACCAATAGGGCCAGCGTCGATTGGTGGCGAAAAGTCTTGGTACGCCCTTGGAGAAGACACTTCGTTCATAGTCTGGTATGGCATGTCGGGATGAACCATAGTAGGTTGCATCTGGCTTTCGAGGGTATGCAATCGTTCGGCAAGCTCTTTGATGTAACTATCATCGACGTTAGCCAAACTTCATCCTTCAACGCCAAAACCCACACGCGCATCGCAATGCTTACCCTTTGCTAGGACCACGTTTCATGGGAACACGACTGAACTGGCATACGACTCCAAGCCGGCGACAATTTGAACAAGTTTCAACACCGGATTCCGAGCTTGCATCGCAACGGACCTAGTCAAAGTAACATGTTAGCTCACCTGGACCCGCGTCGCGTCTAGATGAGGAAAATAGAAAAAGCGTGTCGAGTGTACCTTTTTGCGCCTGCACTCATCGCACGCCCGGGAGATCTTGGATCTCTTTCGTCTCGCGCTCTGGTCTCCATAGCTCAGGTCGTGGTTGGGGTCGACTCCGACTTGTTGGCTCGGGGTGAATTGCAGCATATGCTGTTGTTGGTGCTGGTCGGGGGAGGAAGGACGGCCCATATCAGCGCCACCAGGATTGGAGGATCCTAGAACCATCGACTGACCATGATGGACGCCATTGCTTGAGCCATCGGCGAGGCCAGGTCCAGAGGTCTCGCGCGAGAGCTCAGCTGACAGAAGTTCGTCGGCGGTCAACTGGCGGTTGTAGTACTGCATGGCGCCTTGGCTCATCTGCGCCGCGTTTGGGGACGGGTAGGAAGGAGCCGGAGGCATATCGGCGTGGTCTCGAGAGTTCATTGTGGCTGAATAGGATGAAAGCGCCAGGGACAAGCGAAGGTGGATGGTGGAGCGATGCTCCGGATGGTGGAGGAGGGAGAGAGTTGAAGGACGGAAGACGCGCGAACAGCAGGCAAGGTTTTACAGGCTAAAATTGCCTGGGCGGGGAGAAATTCGAAAGGGTTAGCGCCGAAGGCCGTCGGCGACGAGCAGGACACAGCAAACATGATCTCGCGATCGAATTGCAGGCATACCATCGCACCGAATCTGATGATAATTCGGGGACGAGGATATAGTTTCATATTGGGATGATCGCGCCGACGCGGAGGGCCGGCTTTTTGTTTCTGCGTCCAGCGACGGATTAATACTATTTCCCACCGGCCCAGAACTCGACCATCGCTTCTTTCACTGGCGACCGGAAGTTGGTCAGGTCAATAGTTTCATCGAGCTGGGGGGGTTTGTCTTGATGAAATCTGCTTGGATTTTGTCTGCCAGGATCCCTTTCCTACTATCTCAACCTCGCCATGTTGATCCGGTATATGAGGCGATTGCCTGGGACTTGTGTGGTTGACCCGTAACTTCACCAGCCGTTGTCCCTCAGGTTCAGCTGCCAGCTAATGTTTACAATCACCACTCAATTTCCTGTGAACACACCTATTGACTCTTAAGTTTGGACCTTTTCGCTACTTGAGCACCAGAATCCCGACTTCCAAATATCCAAACTCCGGGTTCATGTGGTGAGCTCTCACGTGAGGATGCTGTACGACGCCTATCGCTCAAGGAGAGCTCACTCGCAGCCAACTCTGTCCTGATGCTGCACACTTAATCTCCGACTCGGTCTTTTAGCAGTCAGCATGCAATTGCTCGTTCTTGGTCCGAGCTTGGAGAGAAACTCGGTTGTGCAGTCTGTCTTCACATCTGAACAACAGCTTCATGTCTAGGCTTCGGCGTGATGTTTATGCTCTGAATAGCCTTCGCCTATCACAATGCTGAGTTCGCGGACGCTCTGTATATGTGACGTCCCGAATATAAAGCTCTTGGTCACACTGCACTTCGGATCAACTGGCCGTTTGGGGGCACTTTGAACTCTTCGTTCGAGACACCTAGTTCCTACTGACGGGAAGGCAAAGCTCTGCCACGTCGGCTAATGCATTGTGTCGGTCTTGGGAAAGAAACATGCACCACCGAGGAGATGCTCGGTTTGTTATGCCTTCAGATTCACTGGGTTTTATTGCCAAAGTATTTGTTGCATGACAGCGGTAGCATTAATTCATTTACCAATCGATTGAGGACCTCACCGGATGTGGATCGAGTGCAGCTCGACTACTCCTTACGACGATCTAGTGCCTTGCAACGACGACTTCAACTATTCTCGGTGGCAGGATTATCACTCTGTAATTTTTACCGGATGCCTAACACCAGACGAGGTATCTATTGCTTGGGTTTCGTTCTCAGATGATTCGTGGGGTTGGCAATTAGTCTTTGCCAATCGACTAAGATACAGTACAATGCATAGGCCTAGTCGCTTTTTCCACATATTCCATTCACAAAACCTAAGTACTGCACTAAGTGAACTCCTGTTAAAGATCGTCAACAAATGTCCCCTGCATCACCGATATTCTGGAGGAAGCGGCTCGAGTCACCAAAGTACTCGTAAGCGAATCTGAGCTCATCGATACGGGGTACATAGTTGATACCAAGAAACAACTTTCAATACCCCAGCTGCCGATAACTGACCTACATGATTGCAAAACGGAATAATTTGTTATTAAGAACCATAGCGGCTCCCGCAGTCTCGTTTCCACCACGACCCAAGAGCGAGCACCAGAGACAAACACCTTCAATCACTTTCCTCCACAACGCGGGCACGGTCCGTTGGCTGGGGCTGACCGGTGCGCAGTAGGCTGAAACAGGTCCCACCGCGTCGTGTCTGAGCTAGTCTAGTCTACTTTGTACTTAGTCAGTTAGTAGACTACCAGGGAGCAAGCAGCTCAGCCTATCTAGAATTAAGCCCTGCTTTTGGGGGGGGAAAGAAAATCGCAAGGCGTAAATTCGCCGACGGGGAAACGACAGGCGCGATCCGTAGGTAGTTAACAAAGCAGTTCAATGGTTCCGGTTATGCGGTTGATACGTAGGTTGCTCTTTTTTTTACTCTTCCCTCAACCTTTTTCCTTCACAAACAAGATTTCATTATTCGGGTGGGTTTGTTATCATTATGTAGACTAGAATGGTGATTCCGTTATAGCCACCACCGGCCTAAGGAACTGGGTGGAACTATCTGGGGAATAATCAATGGAGGTTCCAGTCTCGGGATGATGATCCACCCAGACAAGGCAAGTCAGCCTAGCCGTGTTGCTAACTAGTCAAGAGGAACTAACTAAAGATGATGCTAGTTAGTTAGGCTCCGGCTGGGTCATCCTAATAAGTCCTTAGTAACTAACCAACTAACTGTTAACAACGGACTACGCCGAGTAGTAAGTGGAGGCGCAGACGGTCAGGTAATGGAATGGATCCCGTCTATCTAGCGTGTACGATTCACAATACGTTTGTGACCCAGGTTTACTTGACTGACTTAGTAACTGGCCCCGGTGTGTTCAGACAACCCATGTTCAACTTACACTAAATTGTTGGCTACCCTATCACTGGCATGGTTGCCGGGGTGTTGGTGTTTCAAGTATCACGCTTTGTTGGCTAGAATGCCTCCCTATCTGAAATAGTAGCTTCAGCTCTCTGCTGCTGCAATGTGGAGTTGTAGTTCACATAGAGTATCTAGGGGACATATGTACCTGGTAACTCCATCTTACTTATTGCAGCCGAGGGAGCGTTTCCCGTCCATTGGCGAGCTGACGACGAAGGATAAAAGGCCATACCGTGGGATTACCAGGGCGAGCTCACTCAGGGAGGCCCCGAAGGGACCCGACTATAGTCAGAATGGAGGGTATAATTGGCGGAAGAGAACATCCACCCAGCGCTGTGTAGATCAGGCCCCGCCGCATGACCGACCATCAAAACCGCTGCAATTGCCCCGAACAAGAAGCAGTGACGCCATCCCGCAGTCCCCAACAACCCGTGATTTTGACGCTGGGATCTGAGTCCCTAAGTGGACAACTGATCGGTGATGTAAAACATGGTCCCTAGTGGAATTGGTATCTTTTTCCTGACTCTCTGATAGGCTTCTTGTTGATGGGCGAAGTACTAATGAAGGAAAGCAATGTCACAATCTCAATGGTCGGCAATTCCACGGTGATCATATGGGGAAGTTGTCAGGAATTTTCACACCGATACCATACCGTACGTCGCCAATACACCCTTATTACAGCACAAAACAGTTGAACCTGAACCTGCATCTCAACTTGTGCTGCTGCGTACCTACTTTTGACTTCCTTTTTTGAACCTCTCTCTGGTCTCAAATGGGAGGTTACCTCCTCCATCCAAGTCAGTAACACTGCAGCCGGTCGGAGTCACCGACATTATATTCCTTCCATAAGCAATATGTCAATAATTCTCCTGTGTGTGCACAATTGCCCCGGAGTACGGAGCACAGAATGTTCGGCATTAGGACAGGGGACAGGATCCAGGGCACATGCATGAAAGGTCGAACCGCTCGATGGGCACAGACTTTCCAGCCCGGGACGTGGTTCAGTCCACGGGGTCAACCATGGTCGGACTCCAGTGCCTGCCCATTCGCAAGCCCTTTTGTCCGGTCAGAACCGCATGAGTGGCTGGAGCAGTAAAAGAGTGGACTGCATAGAAGACTGGAATTTGGTTTTCTAGAACTTATGGCTGTGAATTCGTAAGAAGAGGAATGACTGACGGGTGGCCTAAGGCGTTGAAAGCTGACTTACCACTGGAAGAACTACTATGTACTATTATTACTGACCACTACTACTTACTTACCCGCAGCAGCAGCAGTCCATCCTCTACTTTGTTGTACCTTCGCAAGGCAGCAGGCATTTGCCCCAACAGTCATTGGTTCGGGACACGTCGCGGATTGTACCATGGCGGCTGACGCTAATAAGAGTTTCCCGAAATAACTATCAACACATAGTTCCCAGCTGTGCAGCATCACTTTGATACTGGATTCTTCTGGCCATCTCCCTGTCCTGCTGCCCATTGGAAGAGGGATCGGTGTCGGAATATCTTAGGCCAACCAAGGTAATATTGTCACTAGTGACCGGCCCGGTTGTCGTGCCCCAGAATTTTCGTAACAGGATCCATTCGGCCCCTCAACAGAGTTTGGTCCGTTCTCCACGAAGCCTTCAGACCACAAGTTTGTAGACTAAGGCTCCTCGACGCTTGGAAGTCTGAACCCTAACCTAAGACCTAAGGACAAGTTCCTGCCAACAGTCTAACCTTTTCCAGGCGGTCTAATTCTGAGCGGGCTATCTAGTCTATCCTGGCGTGAAGCGCGGCTACCCGAATTCGCTACGTTTAGAATCATCACTTGGATTAGAACAGGGGGGTGGGATGGAAAGATAGATCAGGATAAGAGGACGAAGCCAAGTTTCGGAAGAAATGCCCCCC